>NW_017732086.1:5610-23059 GCF_001890085.2 Hipposideros armiger
GATAGATAGATAGATAGATAGATAGATAGATAGATAGATAGATAGATAATAAATAAGAGTTATTTAGGAGACCCATCTTCCCACATCCTTGAACATACAGACATATCACCTTTCCCAGCCTTCCTGTCAGCCTTATAACTGAGTTCTAGCCAGTGGGATGAGACTAGGTAGTGATGTACCACTTCTTCTAATCCTGGCCCATCAAAGCTGGCTGGAACAGAAAAGACCCTCAGGGCAAATTGAGACTCAGGTGTATAACATGTCAAAGGCTCAAGGCTAACAGAAACTGAGTTTCTGAGTCACTGCATTGAGGACAGCCAGCGGCACAGGAGAACCATCATTTTACTGTGATCGAGTTTTGAGCCTCTGATGTGGGGGACATCTTTACTCTAGCAGTTAGCATTACTTTAACTAAGGTGAAGTAGAAGAACACACACACACATCAGAACTGGAAAACTTTTGCAACTATTGCCTGACCTCACAGAACCTGCACACTGTAAAAAGCAGTGTGAAAAAAGGAATAAGAAGACATAAATGAAATTAGGTTCAAATAACAATTTTTCTCATGTCAGCAAAGTTCCATCCCATCTCCTATGCATGTGGAAAAGAACAAAGGAAACAAAATAGTCTTTGGGAACTGGGGTAGGACTGAAGGGGTCTCCAATGGTGTTCATTTCTGCAGGCCATTGAGAAAATGGTGAAAGGGACTTCCAAAGATGGCCACACAGTGGGATGCATCTGAGGGTCATGACTAGACACCAAAGAACATTCATTTTTATCCTTTCCTTTTTCCTTAAAATTTCCTGGGTTTTTTTTCTCTATTCTCTGAGCTATCATAGTACTCATTGGTACCTCCTAACACTTAATTATATCTTTTCTTATTTATTTCATGCACGTCAACTAAATTGCAATTCCATAAGGATAGGGACCAAGACATTAATGTTCATCCTTTTGTCCTTCAAAGGCACAGAATTGAGTCCCTCCTCCTCAGCTGAAGGCCACAATCATCACTGACCTGTGGCAAGTTTCTTGTTTGGTTTGATGTGTTGTGGTTTTTCCCTTTATCCTCCACTTCCAATCTCAATTTCTCTTCCCTCAACATAGATACTTGCTTTAATCTATTTAATGCATTTCTATTCCATCTTTCATACTTTTAGTTACATGTGTTTCCAGCCTTGAAAAATAGGTAATATTGTTTTTTTGGGTGCTGGGTGCTTATTATGTACATGAATGACATTTCTCTATCAACCTCACCCTGTACCTTACTTCTTTCATTCCATCTTTTATTTCTGAGATCCATCCATGTTGCTACATGTAAATCTAGCTCATTTCCTCTGACTCATGCTTAGTATTCTCTAGCATAATTGATTTTGAATCCATCAGAATGTTACAAAAGTAAATATAATGTAAGGACTTGATGAGAAAGTTTCTAGTTGGCACCAGTTGTCTGGATTGGTCTGGGATTTTATTAAATTTAATGACTTCGTTAATGACCTAGAAACAGAATTGGCAATGTGTTCATTTCATTCAGAAATGATAATAGTTTGGGAAGGAAAGAGAATGGCAGGATGACACCATGCACTCCCCCCCTTTCCCTGCCTGCTGTCTCTGTCATAATGACCTCTGTCTTAATCTGACTGCAAATATGTGCTGAAATTAACCATAGTAGATTCCTGTGTTGCACAGCTTCTAGAAAACTGTGGCATGTTTGGGCAGTTCTTGGGAAGAGAGAAGCTACTCGCTGATGTTTTCATTTCTTGATTAAGATATTAAGAATACCATCTTTATCTTCCCTCGAGCCCACACCCTCAAAAACTCCTTCATTCAAAAGATCTGCAGTTAGGCTCTCCTGAAACAAAACCTTAAGGTATAGTTCTGAGTTGCGTGGGCATCGGACTGCCTTAAGCATTTGCTAAAAATAAAGATTCCAGAGCTCTTCCCAACTGTGTCAGAGTTTCTGGAGGGCAAGACCCAAGACCTGCACTTTTAACAGCCTCCTTTTGTGATCGCTGTACAGCTTGACCCTCTCTGCCATAATCCTTGGTTAGCTAACTCAGAAATTAACAATATTTCATGTGCTCAGATAGCATTAGACTTCATGGTTATAGAATGCTGAAGATATTTACCTGGCTTTACCTGCCTGGGCACCTGACCTTGACATTTTTAGCAAGAGGGTCCACTTAGTCCAAGTAGTTATATAAAACAATGTCCAAAAAAGGGTTATTTCACTGGGGATTTTATAAAGATGACAGATTAGTTCAAGATATTCTATGCAGAAAAACATATTCCATTTTCTATACACACTTAGAACGGACTGAGTTTCAGATGGTCTCCTCATTGAAAATATGGTGACCGCCTTTAACGCGAAGAAGCTGAAGCCTGTCCAGTCTGCATTCCACTCGTCTCCTGGGACACAGACACGTTCTTTACTGCTGGAACTATGTATATATAGTAGAGCTCTTTTAAACTCACTGTTACAGGTGGAGATCCTTCTTCCTGAAACCAAAGCAGAAGCAGGAGCCCACATTGCTCAGTCCATGGAAGCCCTGCTACTGTCACATCTTGTGGGACATCACTGAACACAACCTTCATGATAATGAGGTTCATACTGGCTGCACACATGTGGAAGCAGCATGAATGCATCTCTGCCTCCTGCTCCAAGGGTCATGTTTGGAGGACAGTGGGGAAGAGGGGAGGCAGCATTGTCACTGAGGGCTATTCACAGGGTCTCCGGGTCCAGCCAGGCCCCATGGAAAGCCTTGGCACCCAAGTGTGTCCCAAGCCCCAAAACGCAGGTAGAGCATCCACTTGCCTCTGGTTGTCACAAAGCATCTGGGCACTGAGGACCTAACAGCTCACAATTCAGTGAGGTAATTTTGGAACCGTTTCCTTCATCAAATCAAGGTTCAAACTGGGACATTATTTTTTGGATGACAGTCAACTTCAAACAAAAGATTACCACCGCTATTTCAGATTATCAACAAATTATTCGGAAATTATTAGCATGACTTGATAAACAATTTACACCTCATTTTAAATCACTCAGTAAACAACGTTAGAATAGACATATGTTAGACATGTATTTTCTATAACATGTATTATATTGCTTTCTGAATGTTAAATATTTTGAATGTTGCTTTTGAGTGCACATTTACATGTCTGTGCACACACATGTGTGTTCGGTGGGGGAACATGGTGAATATTAGTGTTTAATCTTTTTATGCCCAATTTTGTCTAAGAGAAATGGTGAGCTTCGATTATGGAACCAAGTTCATGTTTTGGTAGAGAAGTTCTCAACTTGATCCAAATTAAAGAGATCAGCTGAGTTTCTACTCACCTCTTTCAGACATGGCAGGAATGGCGCGTCTCAGCTCAGCTGCTGACCCTTAGGAAAGCTTCTGTCCATTTATCAAGACCTGACATAGTCCTTATTCTTTGGGACATCTTAACAAATGTTTAAAGACACCCAAAGACTTATATACTATCTCGATTACCAAGAGAATATAGATCAAACACCTGACCACGAAGCGCCTCCATAGTGAGGCTCAAATACAGTTCATAGCCCAACAATCTATCCGCATATATTTTCACTCTATTCTAATGAAACTCTTTTCCACTGTCTCCAAAATGTGCTCATGCCTTATGCTTCCTTGCCTCTTTCCTATGTCATCCCATATACCAATTTCTCTATCCTGTTCCCATCTGAATTACTTCCCCCATTCCTTTCAGCTTTCCAAATCTGATCCATTCTTCAGGATCCAAAACTTACCCCAGCTGCTTAAAATGTTTGATCTTCCCCCAGATCCAGCCTTCAACCATCTCCGCTCCATCTGAGTCATTGTATAATAGTATTCACCATACACTCATTTCATGTTTACCATGTACTGTTGTGGCGTCACATGTCTGTCCTGTGTTTTTATTTGCTGTTGCATTTTGCTTAACTTTTCAGGTGCCTTATGCCTTCCATGCCTGTATACAAGTAGATTGCAAGCTCCTGAGGCTATGAGGCTGTGCCTCATTATTTTTGGAGTCAACAGCAGCCTTGGGTTCAGGGCCCTGCACAGAGCAACAGCTCGCTGACTTCTCTTGTTGGATTTCTCTTGAAAGGCTTCCTGCTGCTTCACACACTCTCTTTGTCAGAAGGCTTTCAGGCTTGAATAAATTGCCTGTCTTTGCCATTTAACCCCTCAGACAGTGCTCAACCTGCTCTCATGGTAAATGCTTTCTTCTCATTCATGGCTATATTTAGTAGAAAAGATGTGAACTACATCACTTAAAAATAAATTTAATATAGCCTTTTAGAGACAGGGGAAAATAGTTATTCTTGGTTAAAATCTATTTGGAAAATGATTATCTAGGGTCAAAGATTCTGGATTGGAAACTCAGCTAGATATAGTGAGCATTTTGAAGATAAACGGCACCCCCCAAAAATGATGCCTTTTAATTCATGATTCTCTTTTTAGACTGGCTTTCACGGGTAAGATTCAATCTGTAGCAAAGGCAACTTTACTTTAAAAACAGCAGTTTAGTGAATCATTTTCAAGGATGCTCAGACCCGATGGTGTAGGTCAGGAATTCATGACAGCTTTAATCTGCTTTGGGACACATTCATAGCTTCATCTGGAATGCAAATTTCTCGTTCAAACTTCTCTTCATGCAAAGAGACTCAGAACAGAATGGTTGGGAAATAGTAACTGTCTCTGTCTGACCCACTGAGGATTGATATGAGAAAAGGGAGGGTTAGCTTCATTAAAACTTAGGTTCTTGGTGTGATTTTGCAGAACATTACACCTCTCCCAACTGAGATGGTAAGAAACTAGCACAAGTCAATCCATTCAATCCTATTTTCGTCACCTCCACTGTGAACATTAATATTATCCACGCCTCATGGGGCTCCAGGGTTATTCCCTGAATAAGTAAATATCAATAGCAGCTGGTGAATAGTCAGTTAATGCTTCAGTGATGGAATGCTGCTGTTTTTGAGATGACACTTGTTTGAAACATACTTTCCCTTGCATTACAATATGTGTTTCCTTGAAAGTAGATCTCTCAGGAAAACTCCCCGAGTGCCAATGTAAACTCTGTTCCAAACCCAAAGTTAAATCACATCCTAGTGCAATTTCAGTGTCATAAAAGTAGGTAAAACTGAAGCTGATTAAATAAAGTTGTCCTTGGAAGAAAATATAGTTTGACATATTTTTTTAACGTGGAGACATCTGAGACTCAGTTCTTATCATCTCTAAGATGAGCAGCTTAGAGACTTTCAAGAATTGGGGGGGGGGAAGAGAGAGAAAACACATTTTAAAATATTGACTATTGACTTGAGTGCCCGTGGGTTTAACACTATATGATCTGATGTCTATTGTTGCATAAAAAACTTCCAAAATTTAGTGGCTTAAAAATAACAATGATTTTGTTTGCTCATGATTCTATGGACCAACAAGCTGAGCTGGGCTTAGCAGGGTGGTTCTTTTGTTGGTCTCACTTAGGGTCACTCACATAGGTGTCTGGAGGCTTACCTGCAGCTGTGTGATCTATGTGGCCTCACATGTTGGGTGCTTGGTGTGGCTGTTGGCTGGGTCATGCACCTCAAGCAAGCTGGCCTGACCTCCTCCACACGGTTGATTACCAGGGGGTAAGAACAGACGCCTATGCCTAGACTTAGAACTTCCACTGTGTCCTTTGCACTACAGTGTGTTGGTCAAAGCAGCCATGAGGTCAGTCCATGGAAGATGCCAGAAAAGACATGCAGAGGCAGAGAATGTACCTAGCTACAGTCAAAAAGTTGGGAGAAAACTTTTTTTAAAAAAACCTAGTAGCTGAAGCCAGTGGAATGTGGTATAAAATGGAGGATGGCCTGGAGTGAGAAATGACCAGGAAGTAGACCAGAAAACCACAGACTGGAAAGGGCAAGCAGAGATTTCTGGGTGTACACTCTCCTCTCCCAACATCACACTCTGCACTGCCTGGGCAGGGAGCTCCAGTGAAGACCCTTGGCCAGAGAGAAGTGAGCTGGGTCTACTCCACAGTCAGGGACAGAATTGTGTCTTGTTGCCCCTTAAACACAGGGTCTTGGCAAAACAGCCACCTACCTCACTCCCCTAAATAGCAGTGCCCCAGTAGGAGTTGGGGAAGTGTGGGCAGGGAAACAGAAGTGCCAGCTAGAGGCAGAGTAGCTCAAAAGCCCAAATTAATCCTACACAAGAGATCAGAGAGGCCCTCGAACATGAGACCACCAAATGCAATGCACAGCCCGTTCAACCCCCAACCTTAGGGAGAAAAACACAAGTTCGGTCACAGCTTTTAGGAGCAGGCACACTTCATGTGAAAAGCAGAGGCAGCCAACAGTCTCAAGGTCATATGGATGAGCTGCCAGTGAAACAGCATGAGCCTGAGCTCTAAATAAGAAGGACAACAAATAAAATGCCCTATGTAGAGTAATTAGAACTAAACATATTGAAAAGAAAGTTAAAACCCAGCCATTGTGATAGTCCCAAAGAGATAAGAATGACCATTGAGAACACAGAGCAAGAATAGATGATTGTACTAGGATGAATAATGACCACCCCCCAAAGATAACTACATTCTAATCCCCGGAACCTATGAATATTTTATGGTACATGGCAAAAGAGCCTTTGCAAATATGACTAAGGTTACAGATCTTGAGATGGGAAGAGTATCTTGGATTATCTAAGTGGGTCCATGCTAATCCCATGAGCCCTTAAAATCTGCTGCGGTCAGTGAGAGAGATGAGTCACGACAAGGACTCAACCAGTGTTGCTAGCTTTACAGACGGCAGGAGTCATGAGCCAAGGCATGTGAGCAGCCAGCAGAACCTGAGATCTATACCTAACCGACAACCAGCAAGGAAGCAGGCACCTCAGTCCTACAACCACATGATTCTGAATTCTGCCAAACGCCCTGTAAAAGGCTGGCAGCAAATTCTCCCCCAGAGCCTCCAGTGATGAACACAGCCCTGCCCACACCTTGGTTCTAACCCGGTGTGACCCAAGTTAGATTTGTGACCTACAAAAGCATGAAATAATAAGCTTCTGTCACTAAGACTGTGGTAATTTACCATGCCAGTAAAAGAAAATTAACACAGTGACCATGAAAATTTGTTTGTCAAAATAAACAATTCGATCAATTCAATGTACTTAATGAAAGACAGACTGGAAAAAGCCAAAGGATACATTTGTAGGCCAGAAAACAAAAGGGGAAAAAAAAAAAAACAACAAAAAACAGAAGGAATAAAGAAATGGCAAATATACAAACAATGTTCAATGTTAAGAGATATGAGGTCAGAAGTAGAAGCACCCATAGCAAGTTAATAAAAATCCCCAGAGGACAGGAAAAAGAAGCTATAGGAGAGAAGCAGTATTTGAAGATATAATAACCAAGAAATTTCTAGAAATTAAAAATAATTACAGTACAAATTCAAAGGAATCATTGGATACCTACCAAGGATATACTTTTTCAATAAATATAAATAAATAAACAAACAAGTCCATACTCAAGTAGATTAGAATTTTGGAACATCAAAAACAGGGGGGAAAACATCTAAAAATTTACAGAGGAAAAACCAGGACAAAAAAATTAAATAAACATCACTATTCTCAACAGAACACTGTCAATAAAGAATAACTTTTACATTTTCATTTACATGTGGGGGGATGAAATAAAGGTATTCTCAGTCACACCAAGAATTAAAAGTGCTTTAGTAAGAAAAAAAATAATCCAAAGAATAGCAATGGAATATATAAATAAATGTGTTAAAATAAAGAAAGTATCTAAATAAATAACTAGAAAGATACCTAGACAACCACCTAGAAATAGAACCCCAAATAATACTTACAGGACATCGAAGAAGGAGGAGAGATCACAAGAGCTGAGTGTTCCGTTAGCTTCTTATATGTCTGAGGTGAAGACATTGTTAGCAATAAGCCTGATGTTGATAGGGGAAAATGAGTGTATGAATGTTCTTAGTGAGTAGTGATAACTAGCAGAAAATACAAAAATAGAATATATGTTACTCACCAGTACAAAAAAGAAAAAACGAACAGAAATTCTTGTTCTATCAAACATATGACATGACAGCACAATAGAAAAGTAAGCAAGCATAAAAAATGGAAAACACACAACCATGCTCACAAATATCATAAGTCTTAATACATTAATAACTCAATAAATAAAATCAAATTAAACTCAATAAATAAAATCAGATTATCAGATTTGATCTTTAAAAAGGATGCAGTGTTGTCTATAGAAGACAAAAAATGGGAGGCACAAAGAAGTTGAAAATGAAAAAAAATTTTAAACGTACATAAGACAAATATGAAACAAACAAAAACCAAAATCCTTGAGTGACAATATTTGAAGTAAAAATACTAAAATAACTCTAAGTTTTCAAACAGCAAAAGGACAAATATAAGAAAGTATGTCAATCATAAACAGATATGTTTCAATAACGTAATTTTATATCATTCAGCAATGGATAGAATTACAGAAGAAAGTAGCTAAGTCTATAGTACATTATAGTTGAAAAATTTAACACATTCATGTCCAAAACTGATAGATCAGGCAGACAAAAACCAAACACGAATAGATATTTGAACAATCACCTCACAAAAATATAGTAGATAACTGTTCTAGAAACACCTATTAAATATTCAAAAAAATGTATTAAGTGACAAAGGAAAGTTTGATTAATTCCAAATGATCATCATTAGGAAATATGTTCTCAGGTATTTTTTTAATTAGAAATAATGAATAAAAACTTAGCTGGATTATTCCAAAATAAATAGGCTGTTAGATAAAAAGGGATATTGCCAAAAAAGTTGTGAAATACTTAGAAATGAATAACAATGAAAGCAATGTTTGATAAATAGTAATGAAATTGCTATTGGAAATTATAAAACCAAAGGGGAAAAAATGGAAAGAAGACCAAAAAGTAAGGATGCTAATTTAAAAAGCGATTTTATTTTTTCTGTGAAAAGTCTAATAACACACATAATTTTCTGGAAGGACTAATAAAAGATACAAATGAACTAACTGTAGGGGAAATAGGGATATAACTACAATTATAGAAGTAGAAAAGATTATAGAAGAATGTATTAGTAACTACACACCTATCTTTTTGAAAACCTAGATGTAAAGGTTGAATTACTAGACAAATGTAAATGTAAAAATCAGCACAAAAAGAAATATTGGAAAAGGACAAGAATTTAAAAATAGAATGAGAGATAAAATGATTTCTTCTCTCCTTCAATATAAAAACCAGAAAACAAAAGGAAAATAGGACAAAAAAATAAAAAGAACCAATTCAAAATGGTTTTACAGGTTTTCACCATACTTCCAAGGAATAGATATTTTATAAACTATATACAACAATTAAGTTCACAAACTTATCCTCAAAAAAGTGCTACACACTTCATTGCTGAATATCACTACGGTCACCTTCAAAGTACTCCCCTTGGGAAGCTATGCACAGACACCAGTGCCTAGTTCACAGTTCAAAGCAATTTCAAAACTCTTTTTTGGAACGGCCATCAGGGCTGTCATCATATTACCCTTGAATGTCATCAAAATGTATTCTTTTCAATATTTCCTTTATCTTTGGGTAAACAAAAAGTCACTGGGGGCCAGATCAGGTGAATAGTGAGGGTGTTCCAATACAGTTATTTGTTTACTAGCTAAAAACTCCCTCACAAACTGTGCCATATGAGCTGGTGCATTGTCGTGATGCAAGAGCCATGAATTGTTGGCGAAAAGTTCAGGTCGTCTAAGCCATGAATTGTTAAAAGTTCAGGTCATCTAATTTTTTCACTCAGCCTTTTCAGCAGTTCCAAATGGTAAACTTGGTTAACTTTTTGTCCAGTTGGTACAAATACATAATAAATAATCCCTCTGATATCAAAAAAGGTTAGCAACATTGTTGCAACAAGTTCACAAACTTAATTGTCAGACCTTGTAAAATCTACATGGACAATGGAAAAAGACAAGGAAATGGCCCAAATTTTCCAATGAGATTAGTATTATGTTTATATAAAAACCAGAAAAACAGCACAAGAGACTGCTTCCAGCCAAGATAAAGTGAAAGGGGCTGAATTTACCCTCCCACGTAAAACAAATTTTTTTAAAGGAAAATATATATGAGACGACAGTTTTCACACATTGGGCACCAGGCAACAAAGGACAATGATCTCTGAAAGGGGAAGCAAACAAAATAAGCACTAAGATTTCCCCAAGTTATTGCTAGGAGAGTTTCTAGACTGCTGCGTAGGGAGGAAGAACCCTGATGGGGTCCATGATCTTCTTGAGTTGGGGAGATAGGGCTGGGAGTCTGAGAGACCCAAGGTGACTAGCGTTCACAGGGCAAAGTACCCACAATACAGAGCTGCACACAGAGAGAGAGAGAGGGAGCTCAAGAGATCAAGAGAGGGTCCATGTGCAGTCTTTGGTTAAGTACAGCTCAAAGTATGTTTGTGAGGAAATTACCTAGTTTTGGGAAAAGGACCATTCAAAGAAGCACAGGCAACAACTTTGAAGCCCACACAAAGCCAGATTATATATCTATAATCCATCAACCAGATTATGTATCTATAATGTAATTCACGGGGCATTTAAGTAGAGTACACAGTACACAGAACTGTATGGTTTCGGTAGTGGGGTAAAACTAGCCCTGGACTGAAGACTTTTTGAGTTCTGCCTAACAAAAATTCAAAGCAAGCCTCAAAAGGAACAAACAGTTTCCAAGTAACTCATTTTCATCTTAGAACAAAGTTCAAATATATTTATAAGAATATAGAAACTTCCAGCACCCATAAGGTAAAATTCTGAATATGTGGCATCAAATAAGAAAATTACCAAGCATGAAAAGAAACAGGTAAATACGAGCAATAACATGGAATACTATTCATCAATGGAAACTGATCAATAAGTGACAGAGTTACAGAATTGGTAAACAAAAATATTAAAACATGAAACTATAGTCTATATGCTCAAGAATATAGAGGAAAGACTGAGCATGTTATGTAGAGACATGGAATATATATTTTTTTAAAAGACCCAACTTGCAGTTTTAGAGATGCAAAATAGGAATGTGATGAAAACTATGCTGGATGAAATTCATAATATTTTAGACACTGAAAAAAAAAAGATTAGTGAACTTGAAGACTTAGCAATAGAAACTGTCCAAAGTAAAGCATGGGGAGAAAAAACATTGAAAAGAAAATGACCAGAGCATCAGTGAGCAGCCTAATATACATATAATTGGACTTGTTAAAAGAGAGGGAATATTTGAAGAAATTACTACTGAAATTTTTTAAATTTGATGAAGAAAATGTACATACATATCTTAGAAGCATATATAGATATATTGATATATAGCAGACAATAAATAGCAAAATGGTAGGTTTAAGCCCAACTATATCAATAATAACACTAAATATAAATGGTTTAAATATGCTAATGAAAAGACAGAATGTCAGATTGGATAAAAAATTAGGACTCATGCCTTGTAGTTAAAAACTTGTTTATAATTGTCTCAACCTAGGCCCTACCTCTACTATAAAGAAAAACACAAAGTAATTTTGCATGGTGGTCAGGAATAAAATTATCATGTGAATGGAAGGAAGATTTTACTCTGATATTCGTTCAGAACTTTATCATGAGATCTTCAACATTTTGCAAAATAACATTATCAATAGCAACACTTCTCACAGAGTTTGAGTCACCTTTCCACATACTTAATCTGTCCACATTTGTAGCTGCTGCACTCACAGTAATTCTTCAAATAGGTGAAACATCTGATTACTATATTCCTCTTTTGATATAGCCAATGACCAGTTGTTTACATTTTGAAAATGCATCATTTTGTGATTACTTACTTCCTTTTATTTATCCTCTATATCACACTTAGGATATTACATAGATTTTTAAGATTATATGTATTGGTGGCTTACGCTATATATGAATTTTATTTCAGACAACATGGATAACATTGTCGCTCAATCACATCAAAGAGACAATCAAAATATTTACCACTTAACAATGTTCCATCTATATTAGAACTGGAAACCACTGGCATAGACCAACTTCCATAAATCATAGGTGAGGCACGTAAAAAGAAAAATGACTTATCCAAAGTCACACAATTAAATTCATACTCACAATGATCACTGGATTTTCTAGGACAGTCATCAGTTTAAATATTATATCTCATTGTCCCTACAAATCATTGAAATATCTTTACTAAAATTCCTAGATTACCTGTTATAACTCAAAAAAAAATGAAAATCAGGACACATGGTCACCAGTTCTCTAAAAATACCATAGATAATGTTTTAAGTGGTAGTTAAAACCAACAAAACTAAACAATATAGGAAGACAGATACTCTCCTTTGTAGACATTAAAAAATCTTGGTGGGGGCGAGAGAGCAGGGAAAGACTTTTGTCAACTGAGTTATTATTTTTTTTTACTAATATACTATTTTCTGTTTACAAAAAGAACTTGTTTTGTTTTTTAATTAAAATTTATTGGGGTGACAATTGTTAGCAAAACTACATAGGTTTCAGGTGTACAATTCTGTAATACATCATCTATATATCACATTGTGTGTTCACCACCCAGAGTCAGTTCTCCTTCCATCACCATATATTTGATCCTCTTTACCCTCATCTACCACCCCCCTTCACCCTTACCCTCTGGTAACCACTAAACTGTTGTCTGTGTCTATAAGTTTTTGTTTCTTTATTTGTTTGTCTTGTTCCTTTGTTGCTGTCAGTTTTATCATATGATATCAGTGAAATCATATGGTTCTTGACTTTTTCTGTGTGACTTATTGCAGCTTTATTTATGGTGGCCAAGACATAGAAACAACGGAAATGTCTTTCAATAGATGATTGGATAAAGAAGATGTGGTATGTATACACACAATGGAATACTATTCTGCCATAAAAAAGATGAAATAGTGCCATTTTGCAACAAAATGGATGGATCTTTAGATTATTATGCTAAGCGAAATACGTCACAAAAAGAACTTGTTTTGAAACAACAAAGTTTCACAAAAATATTCTAGCTAGTGAAGATAGAGAATTTATTAAAAAAAAAAAAAGGAGGAGGAAAAGGAGCGATGATTCTCAACCAGAAGCGTGCATGCCCTGCTAGGTTGAATATGTCCAAAAATAAGTACTGAATAATAATGAGGCCTTTATCAAAAGGATTTTTAGCAGTTATACTAACACTAATATAAATTCTCTTTAGTAATTCAATTGATGAGTGCTGGATTTGCCAGCATCAACACCCAACCCTGTGCCCCCCAATACAGTACCATGTCCCAGTGGCCAAGACTGCCACCTGGTGGCAGGTTGGGTACATTGACCTTTTTCCATCAAGAATTCTCACGGAGAATTCTCACTGGAATAGACACTTATTCTGGACTTGTATATGCTTTGCTGCTCACCATGCTTCTGCCAAAACCACCATCTTTAAACATGCTGAATACCTATTTACCATCAATATGTCCCACAACATTGCTTCTCACCAAAGAACTAATTTATAGTAGACAAATGGATTTAGCGGTCTTATCATACGTGTATATCACATCTCCAGAAGTAACTGACCTTATAAAAGAGTAGATTACCCTGTTGAGGACACAATCAGACCACCATCTTGGAGACGATTGCTTGCAAAAGTGAGGTGCATATCCTGAAAGATGAGGTGATATGGAATATATCCAGCAATCAATATATGGTGTCCTTTCTCTCATAGTAGCAAGATTCAGGTTTAGAAACCAAAAGGTGAACTTGGAAGTGACATCTCTCTTCCTTCTCCTGTAGCCCAGCTCTGTGCTGGTTTAGTAGAAACAGACCCCATGGGGAAAATGCTGCCACCATGGGACATAGCAAATGGTTGCCTTGAAATGGACACTGGTGCTTTTCCAGTGTCTGGGAACTTGGAGCTTTTTCTCTTATTTTGGATTGTAGGTACCTACTTTGGGGAGGCAACTTTGGCTTTGAAGAGATAAGGTAGGGAGTGGAGGAACGTAATCAGGCCAGTCCCTGCTGGTCTGAGGGTTGAGAAACACTCTGGAATTTCTCAAGCCCATCCTGCCGTCTTAGCTTTCCAGGGTTTTGCCTGACTAACTCTTATTATTCTATTTTTAGCTCACTCAGATATTTTCTCCCCCAGGAAACCTTCCAAAACCATCCCCAATGCCCAGACTGCCTTTCCTTTCGATGTGTGTCCCTTCGTCCACAGCCCACTCTGCCTCCTTCTGTCTCAGCATTAACCACATTTAAATTATGTGCAGTATTTAAATTACATGCAATATTTAAATTATGTGCATTTAAATTATGTGCAGTATTTGTGGCTGTGCTCCCAGTGAGCAATGTGAGGACAGGAAATGTCTTTTTTTTTTAAAGATTTGTATTAAAATAGAGCTAACATACAATGTCATATTAGTTTCAGGTGTACACAGTAGTTACCGTTTATATACCTAAAGAAATGATCGCCATGATAAGTCCAGCAACCATCTGACGCTGTACCACGCTATCACAACATGCCTTATTCATCTTGGCAGACAGTAGGGAGTATTTGCAGGAGTGAATGACAAGCAAGGGAGTTTGGATTTTTTTCCCTTACTGTCCCTGTAGTGAGTTTGCTCTCCCATCCCCACAATGATTATTTTATCCTTTCTTCACACATCTATAATTCTGACAGACTTACCCATCTCTTCACTTTCAGAGACTCTCATCTCGCCCTTCATAAGAAAACCAACCCGAAGTCCTGCCTTTCCTACTCACTGAGTCCCCTTGCCGGTCCGCATCTCCACCCATTTTCTCCTTGCTTCCTCCCGTTACAATCGCTCCAGCCTCAAAAAGCCCCGCCCAGCCCCACGTGTTCCGGCTCTGGCCCCTTCCCGCCTTGTCGGGAACCCATTATTTCAATATTGCTTCTCACTCCTTCGAGTATCTTCAACCTGCTTTCTATCAGGATCCAAACAGGCTCTAGTCTCTCTAATCTTAACATGAAACAAAAAAAGCCAAAATTAAAACTAAAAAACTTTTTTTTTTACGTAAAGGTTGTCCTACTTCTCTGCTTCCTTTGACAGCTCAGCTGCTGAAAAGAATTGTCTCTATATCGTCTCCCCAATTCTTCATTGTGCCTTTATTCTTCAGCTTACTCCAGTCTAGCACCTACCTCCCACACTCCATGAAATCTGCTGTTATCAGGCACATCAAAAATCTCACTACTACCAAAATCTTACTAGCCTTCTCAGCAGCTACAAAATCTGTCTTCGTGTGGCTTCTGTCTCTCCACACTCAGCTTCCCCAGCAGCCCGTCTCCTTTCTGGCTATCCCTTCCCAGCATCCCGTCTCCTTTCTGGCTATCCCTTCCCAGCAGCCCGTCTCCTTTCTGGCTATCCCTTCCCAGCCTGCTGGGCTGGCTCTCCTCCTCGATCTGAACGTCATTGGAGTTCATCAGGGCTGAGGCTTGGGCTCTCTTCACTCCTTACTCATCGTTTTCTCCCTTGGCAATCTCAAATGCCCCACAGACCTTTATGTGCCCAAGACTCTCAAATGCGTGTCTCCAGCTAAGGCCTCTCCTCTGGGCTTCAGATAGGACTATCCAACTGCCTCTCTGCAAACTGCTGGGAGATACTATGTCTCATAATCATCTCAATGTTCATGGGTCCAAAACTGAATTCTCAATCCTCCCAGCACCAAGCCCTCAGTCAGCGCCTCCTCGATTTTTTCCCATCTCAGTAAATGGCCCTTTCAGCCATGCAGCAGCTCATGCCAGGAAACTAGGCGCCTTCCTTTCCTTCAGTGCTTACATCCAACCGATGACCAAGTCCTATAGGTCCTACTTCCAATATAAGCCTCGAGCCCATCCATCTGCACTGCTGCCACCTCCATCTGGCCACCATCAGCTCTCCCCTGGATTATTAAAAACATTCCTATCTGGTCTCCCTTCTCTACATAGTCTTCAGAGTGATTTTGTTGTTGTTGTTGTTGTTGTTAACAAATACTGAACCTTAACATGCCTCTGCTTAAAATACTTTAATGGCTTTCTATTGGGCTTGTGATAAAATTAAAAAAAAAAACCTTAGCAAGACCCATACATGATCTGCCCCCTGCCAAATTCACCAGCCAAAACACGTCATCAGCATCCCTGCTCACAATGCTCCAGCCACAATGGCATTTTCTCCATTCCTGGAAATGACCACACGCATTCCTGCCACTACGTCTTCCCATGCTCATCCTTACCCCTCCATCCTTACCTGGCTCATGTCTCCTGACCCTTCATGACAAGTCCTAGGTCCTCCCTCACCAAAGACGACTTTCCTCCCAAGTAAAAGATAATCTTAATTTTCCCAAGTTCTATAATTTATAATTATTTAGTTGTTCATGTGATCACTTGCCTAAGGACTATGAGTTTCATGAAAGCAGAAACCTCATATTACATATGATGCTCTGAGCTATGTCCTAGTGCCTAACCCAGTTCCTAGAATGGAATAGAAATTCACAGTGTAATTGATGAGTGAATGGGCAAATGGATTGTAGACAGTGGAAAGCCACCAGATGTTTTTGTACAAGAGCCTGACTGTGTGAAGTCATTACTTAAGAAGCTAAATCTTATCAGGGAGCAGAGAATAATTGGAATCGGAGGAGGCTGGAAGTTAATGATCTGGTTAATTTGAATTTGGAATAGTTGCAGTGAGAATAGAGAAGAAAATTTGGATGCTATATTTAAAGAAAAAAAATGACTAGGTTGCCTGGGAAAAGGAATATCTAAAGCAGAATATCATCAATTGCTTATTTCCTAAGAGTCCATTATGCGTGCTTCCTATATGTGAGGCGCTATGCTGGCTGCCAGCAGCACAGAGATTAAGGTGCTCCAGTCTAAGGTGGAATAGTATTCTACCATAAAAAGGAACGAAGTACTGATAAGTGCCTCAACATGGATGAGCCAGGTGCAAAGGGGCACAAATTGTATGTTTCCATTTATCTGAAATGTCCAGAATAGGAAAATCCCTACAGACAGAAAGCAGGGGCTGGGGAAAAGGGGTAATGGGGAGAGACTGCTAATGGGTATGGGGTTTCTTTTTGGGGTCATGAAAATGACCTAGTGATGGTAGTTGCACAACTCTATAAATACGCTAAATACTACTGAAATGTGCATGTTAAATGAGTGAATTGTACAGTATATAACTATCTCAATAATGATTCTACAAAAAAAAAAAAGCAAAAACAAACAAACAAAAAAGAACACACTGCCCTTGCTTCGCCCGCCAAAGCTGGCAAGTGCAAAGCAAAACCTGGTGAAGCGCCGGAGAGAGGGTAGCACCCCGTCTCCAGGATGCTCTGACCCAGGGTCGACGGGATTGCTGATGCCAGGAGGGAATTCTGACGTGATTACCGTATTTGCCGGCGTATAAGACGA
>NW_017732086.1:23199-52990 GCF_001890085.2 Hipposideros armiger
GGGCAAGCACTATGGGCAGTCTATCTGAAGTGTACCTGGCGTATAAGACGACCCCCCACTTGGAGGCATATTTTTCAGGGCCAAAAAATCATCTTATACGCCGGCAAATACGGTAGATTGGCACTCTAAGCCTGACCCAGAGATGAGCCTTCTAGCTGGGAGGGAAAAAAAGGCACGCGAGAGAGTGAAGAACTTTCCCCTTCCTCTATTCTTCCCTTGGTCACTCTACACATCTGGGAAGAGCCTTCCCTTAAATAAATAGATGTCTCTGTGCACATGCACATCCCAATGAAGCATCAGCTCGGGAAGAAGTCGCACAGCCCAATGCACCACCTCCGACCTCTAGTTTCACCCCGAAGTGAGGACTGACATACACGCCAGGAAAGCCTGGAAACCAGAGAACCAACGAAATACAACAGCCAGTAACCAGGAAGACTTCTCACCAGTCTGAGTGCTTGATATAAAAGTATATATGATCTTTTCCCTTCATTATAAAAGTATATGTCATTCTATCCTTTTTCCATGCAAGAATTTTTATTTTCATATAACCATAATATGTATAATTTAAAATTCTGTATTTTTCTACATAACATTATAGCATGAGTGCTTAACATGTTATTATTACCTATTCCCTTAAGCAATTATACAAGTTTATGAGGTTCCATCAAAAAGATATTTAACAATTATCTTAACTAATCCCTCACGGTGAGCCATTTAAGTGCTCCCAATCTTTTGCTATTACGAAAATGCAGCAATAAACGCATTTGTACATAAAGCTGTTTCCATACACAGTTTTATTTCACTAAGAGAGATTCCCCAGAGTAAAATTTCTATTCCAATTTTTTTTCTTTTTTTTCTTTTTTCTTCTGGGCCTCTTAGCAAAGGCACATTATTTTGTTTATGTTGGGTTGAGTCCTTTGATCAGATCTCACAACTGCCTGCTCCTCAAACTGTGAATACAAAGGTTAAAACAGTGGAAGCTGTACTCACATTTTCTTGATACATTTACTCCAGCTAAGTGATATCAAGAAAAAAGTACCCCTTTGACACTTAGAGCAGACCTACTATGTGTCAAGCACAGGACTACGTGTTTTAAAAATATTAACTCATTTAACCTTCTCAATAACTCTAAGTAGTAGTCACTATATTACTTTCCCTGTTTTACCAACGAGGACGCCAGGCCCAGGCTGCACAGGCAGTAAGTGATGGAGCCACGGGCATGGACACTGGTGGTCTGGCTCCAGAACCGGGGTCTTGACCACTATTCTGTACCCAGATTTGGAGTAAGAAGACCTCGGTTCCAGTTCCAGCTTCACTACTTATTGGCCTAAGAGCTGGACAGTAAACCGCTCCCACTAATTTTATCATCTCTCTTATTTAAACATAAGCACAGGTGATTTTAGGTAAATGCATACATGTTATCATATCAAGCATTTTAGCAGTTTTGTCTCCTTTTCAGTTCAGCTTCATCCTTTTCCTCTTCCACCCCATAGGCGCTTACCTCCATCCCCCCATTCCACGTTAACAACAGTACGTATCCTTTCACTGTTTTCTCTATGCTCACATAATCATACACTGCACATATACCACATGCACACTCGTTTTGATAAATGATCATTTTTTACACGGAAAGGTCATATTTGTTTTGTCAGGACCCAATCGGGAAAACAGAAACCGCTGTAAGATAAATCAAATGGAAAGAATTTGATTCTTTCAAATTCTTTGAAAGTGCAGGACATGGGCGACACTGGAGACGGGAGAGCTAAGAAGCCAAACATGGAATGGTGAGTCAGCCCAGACGTTTGCGAGAGCAGTAAACTGCTACCAGCCCTAGGTTATAGGCACAAAAGAAGGAGGTAATGTTACCCCATCCCAGCAGCTATGGTCACCTGAGGGGAGCTGGTACCATGACTAAGCTGTCCAGGGGGGAGGGAGAGCCATGAAGGAGACACACTGCTACAAAGATGCTGCCCAAGGTGGAGGCTTGGTTCCTCTCTCGCTTATACCCCACAAAAACCCACCATGACTCCCATTGGCTGAACTCAACTGGAAGCCAACTGACTCAGGAGCCTGGAAAACACAATCTTCAGAGGTCTGGCACTTTGCAGAACAGGGGGGAGCAGGGGAGGAGTGAGGAAGGGATCAGGGAGAAAACATCCAAATAACCAATATAATGCTAGGCACACTTTCCCATATCTGTTCTTCTCAATCAGTGTTACCTTAGGGAAATCCCTCCAAATCAACAGGTGTGCCTCTAATATGTTCTTTGGATGGCTGTTTAATTATTTATGTAACTATTATGCAATTGATGAGTATTCATGTTCCTGTTCACTCTTAAATGAGAATAATATTACCTTTCCTGCAATTATTGTGAGAATCGTGTAAATGAATGGCTATGAAGCTACTTTACAAACTAGGACCTGAGTAGGAGAACGTAAGTTTTATTAGAATTAGTATGTCACTGTAAGGTGGTATTTATGACAATTCCTAAAAACCTGATTAAAACACAGCCAGGCTGGAAGTTACAATCTAATCAGAGTGGACTGATATTCCTGGCATTAGGAAAATACCCACTGACTGGCACTTTCCCCGTCAGAGAAAGTAGGTCCTAAGACCTCCCTCTTCTTCTCATCCTGCTCTGCTTCCCAAGGTGCCGTTTCTTCACTTAGAATACACAAAAGCAATACTGGGTTCATGATTTATGGCATCACTGGCCAATGGAACTTCCTGCCATGATGGAAGTTCTATATCTGTGCCGTTGAATATGGTAGCCACTAGCCATGCGTGGCTACGAGCACTTGAAATGTGGCCAGTATGACTGAAGAACTGTATTTTCAATTTTATTTCATTTTAATTAATTCAAATGCAAACTGCCACATGAGACAAGTGGCTACTGTATGGACAGTGCAGCTTTAGAACTTCATAATCATTATCTCGTGAGTAATATTCCTGTCCAGAGTGACATGTGAGAATCAACTGAAGCTTTTTCATCATTTATGTGCGGAACCTCACTCCAGATTTACTGACTCAGGCCTGCTGGTGCTTGGACTAGAATAGCATGTGAAGTTTCCTGTAGCTCTAAATTCTCTAAAAGGAGAAGAAATGGAGAGATGATGCCTGCATGACATTACCTTGGAAGTTTAATAATATTCGCTCACCTACTCATTAGTGGGAATTAAAACTTTTGGAACTGATTTATTGCCTCGTCTGGTCACCTAGCTAAGAATAAGATCCTGTGGCAATAGAGGGGGAAAAAAGGAAGGGTAGGTTTTAATAGGGCAGAAGGCAGCCAAGAAAGCCCCACGAATGTGGTAATGCCAGGTCTGTGGGGGTTTGTGTTTGGCATCCCTGGGTAGCCCAGGGTCAGCATGAAGGCGCTAGAAAGAGAAGCACACTGTCAACAACTTTTCCAGGGCCACCCTGGACATTCAGGGGGCAGTTCCAGGAGATCTGGAACTCAACAGGCCCGCAGTATGAAAAGAGGGTGGGGACAGTGCCCAGGAGGATTTGTGGCTAATGGGGCAGTCGGCTGCCCCAAATGCACAATAGGATGGATAACAGCACTGCGGAGGAATGATGAGGTAACACACTTATTAAGTCTAAACACCAAGGTGAAGGTGAAGTGTGAATTTTCAAGGCAATAGACAGCCGTCAAAGTCCTGTCACATAATTCCATTTCAAATTAAACTTATTATGGGAAATAATGTAAAAATGTCACGAACTCATCTCTATTCCTCAACAGCAAGGAAATTGATGGTGAGCTAAAAAAAAAAAAAAAAAATTTAAGCCCTGAAGTTAGTACACGACTTGAGGAGAGAAAATTGGAACATGGAAAATATGAAAAATTCAGAATGAGTGCTTATAATGCTATCTTGCGCACGACTGTTCAATGTCACTAAGAAAGCATTAGCATGCTTTTTTGTGGTATAATTCCTGCTCATTACAATACCTTTAATAAGGGCAAGTGTGGATTGGTAGAGTCTTAGACACTTCCCCTCTCCGCATTCCCCTTGGCTAAACGGTACAACCTAATAAACAAATTAGGATTGACAGGAACTAATGTGGAGAGCTCACATATCAAAGATGAGCTGAAGAATTTACAGCTGTTGGGTTAAAGCTTCCTAATTCACCTCTTTTATTGTATCATAAACCTCATTTCCCAAAGTCTCAAACTGAAAGCTTTGAATGTCTCTCCATTGTCTCTACCCTCCTTAGCCTGACATCAAAGCCTATATAAAGTAGCCCCAACCTCACTACCTGTCTAATGTCACTGAATTTTTCCCCTTTGTGAGCCTTCACCAAATAATAAATGGGAAAACATTGGCTAAGTAACCATTGGCAAGTTAACTTTTATCAACAGCTTCCTTATCTATAAAATGGACTGAGCATCGAGGACATAACGAAATTATTATGACCAGAAAGTAAAGCACCTGGCACAGTGTCTGCCTTCTGAAATGCAGGTTCCCTTTACCTTGCTCACAAATCAGACTAGTCTTTCCATTATTTCTAAAACATACCTAATAAGTTCCTACTTACCTTTATCTCATCTCTACATCCCATGCCCCACCATTGCCTCCATGCTCCTGCTGGAATCAACGTCATCTTCTCCTACTTCTCCACGTAGCCAATTCTTCTCTCGTGAAGTTAAGGTCCAGGCCCATCTGTCCCCTTCTGTGAAGACAGATTCAGTTTTTGCATCAGGAGCAGGGGTTAAGGCAATCTTAAATATCCTCTCCAACTCTTAACATTCCATGATGTAAAAGAATACGTTGATTATTTTTTAAGGTAGAACAAACTGAAAACTTAATTGGGGAAGTCATCTTACATTATTTGGGGACAAAATGAAAATCCTTTGTAAGCTATTTAAAAATCCATATTACTTTAAATGGATGTTATTTTTTATTAAATTTATTGGGGTGATGTTGGCTAGTAAAATTATATAGGTTTCAAGTATACAATTCTATAATACATCATCTGTGTATTGCATTGTGTGTTCACCACCCAAAATCCATTCTCCTTCCATCACCATATATTTGACCCCTTTTAATGGTTGTTATTTTAACATCTTGCATAACTTGGGGCTTATTTCAAGCCAGATAACAGGCTCCACCATGTATGGAATCTTAATCTTCTCTACAAAGTCAGCGTTTTCACCCACAGTTTCAGGATAATCAGAATACTGAGGCCCAAAGCTATTCACCTAGGAAGGAGATGACATGAGATCCTGACCATGGACCCTGACTGTGGCCTTAAACAAATTCTGGAATTACTCTTGCCACTATGCTTAAATTCCACAAACTCACCCATTTATCAAGTGCTATTGTTACATACATTAGCTATTGGGAAAAATAAGCACTGTGTATGTATAAAATGTGCTTCCTTCTCTTAAAGAGTTTAGAATCTAGAACAAAAAATAAGGCACAGGTACACACAGAACATAGGGGGAAGTCACAGGATGTGTCATATTGGCAAAGCATTCGAAGGAAAGCAAAGGATGTGGGGGTCCCTTTTAACTAATATGATCAAACAGCTGTATCCAGTGATCTGACTTTCCAAAACCACATCTATCCTGCTCTAGAGATAAGAATGAAACTCTAGAAATTCCACAAACTCTTTGAAAAAACTCCAGAAACCCAGTTTTTAATAACTCCTTCATGCTCACCCTTTGGAAATCTTAAAATCTCCTCCCCAGCAATAATTCTTCTGTGATTTCTCATTGGAAACATGCTTAAGATAGAATATTAAATCAAAGCAATAAAGTTGGAATATGTGACATCAGATTGAGATGTAAAAGCTAATAAATCATCTTAAAATGACCATTATGTACAAAAGGAGATAAAACCTTTTCCCAAAATGGACTGCGTAAATTCCTATTCATACCTATTCATATTGAAAATTACTTTGGATCCTCTTTCTTGGCACCCAGAAACTAAGATAGTAATAATTTTCCTCAAAACCCATGAATTGATCATCCTTCTTTGGTAATTTTGCAGCCCATCTTTCAGAATCCTCTGGGACTTGTCAGAGTTCCCTATGAGCCACATTTACACACCAGTTTTGTCCCTTTATGGTCACAGCCTCTGTGCAAAAGCCACCTCCAGAGATCAGAATTGTCTTTTACAGTTAACAGAAATTTTAGATTTATCCTTCCTCTTGTTATGAAATATATCCTTAGAGCTGGTCCACAGCAAAACATTGTGGAAGCTGAGCCCACTTGACAGTTTCACTCATTTTGGAAAAGAGTCATAAAAATGTACAACAATAGAACTAATAATAGGTTATATTTATCGAGCACTCACTGAGTCCCAGGCAGGTTACAGGCACTTTATATGTTTTGCATTATTTAATAATGTCTTACATTATTTAATGATATTTTAAATTATTTAAGCATCATAGGTAACCCCATGATATCAGTAATATTATTTTACCCATTATGCAAATAATGATGCTGGGCTAAGGTCTCACAGAGACCAAGGGCAGAGGTTGGACTTGACCCTGGAGTCCAGCTATTAACCGCCAGGCACTAGAGNCACTGTGCAAGGGCCGGCAGCCACAATGCGACTGACAGGCACGGCGTGATAAGCAAGCTATCACCTGAGTCTGCACGAGGAATGTTTAATATTCCAGAGCTCATACAAATGGAAGAGGCTCTTAAACAGCAGTATCGGAGAGTTTCACATAAGAGCATTATGCATTTTCAAAGGAAAATTATTTTTAAAAGCTTTTCCACTGACAAATTCTTCAAAGAGAGACAACTGTTCCTTTTGGAGGTTCCATGTTCTAACACAGATAAGCAGCTTAGGCCTGCTTATGGGGTGACTACGTGCTCCTTTACACTCTTATTTCTGCCCTGGATTATATTATTTGAGGCCCTCAGCCTCTTGGAAAAATCAAGTCCCCAGCCGGGGTGTAAGGCAGGAGACCTCCTGATCCCCAAGATCTGACCTGAAAGAACATGCCTCCATTTTATAATAAAAGGGAGGTTTCTCCAGCTAGGAATTCCTGAGGCTAATCCTCCTTATTTCATAGCCCTTTCACCCATCACAGTCCTAATTCGTCCAGGGACCTACAGGTGTTAAAGTCTTGCTGTGGACTGAATGCGTGTGTCCCCTCAAAATTCATATGTTGAAAACTTAATCACCAATGTGATGGTATCTGGAGGTGGGGCCTGTGGGAAGTGATTGGCTCATAAGGGTGGAGCCCTCATACATGGGATTAGTTCCCTTATAAAGGAGGCCCCCGAGAGCTCTCTCACCCCTTCCTCCCCATGAGGCACAGCAAGAAGACCGCCACTTATGAACCAAACATGGGCCTCACCAGACATCAAGTCTGAAGGCACCTGGATCTTGGACTTTCCAGCCTCCAGAACTGTGAGGAATAAATTTCTGCTGTTTATAAGCTACCCTAGTCTATGCTTTTGTCTGACAGCAGCCCAAACTAAGACAGGTCCTATACGTCTGCCCAGCTAGGATTTTTAAAGACAAGCTAAGAGTTACCGAAATATCTCAGGACTTCACAAGGGACTTCATTCTGTGCTTTTGATTTTTATTTCTTAATTTGGGTGGTAACTATATAGATATCCATTAATTTGGGTGGTGAAGATACATAGATATCCATTATTTTAGCCTTTATAAATGTTAATGCCTGAAACATTTCATTAAAAATAATGTTTCCAGGTATGCAGTGAATATGCCCAGGAAAAAGTGTCTTGTCAATAGTCACTAATCAATGTGGGTGTCACCCAGCCTGTGACATGCGTTCCTTCTGCTTCCTGTACTTCGATCATCCTAGCACTTGGTGGCTATGACCCTCTACCAGACAACATCATTTGAGAGAAGAGACCACTGAATTTCCAGCATGTTGCACAGGGATAGACAACTAATCAGTACGATTTATTGAATATTTCGTTCTTTAAATTGAGGCCTCTCCTCCGCTAAGAAACTTGCCCTTAGAATCAGCTTTTCCCCTTCTCTTCTCTCCAAACAGGTCCACGCTGCAGGATGACTGAGGCCATTCCAGTGCACACATACTTATGTGACAGTGTGATAGAATGTCAAGCTTTATAATAGAGGTTTTATAAATTATATGCATATACACTCATTTAATTAAGTCAGCTTGGCATGAGTTTAAAGCATAACCAGTTTTCCAAAGCTCATTGTGTTCTCATGCCTCTCCAATTACCCCTTCAGTTCTTTCTCTAGCCTAGAGCCCAGAGTTATTTTTTTTTGTTCTTTCAAAGACACTCCACTGCCATCTTCCATTTCAAAAAGAACTCAAATGCTGATCAGAGAAACACGCTCCCTCCTGATCGTGGCTCACAGCAACCCCCAGCCTTCCCCAAGCTTCCAGTCTCACCCAGAAATCCCTGGATTCCCCTCTGCTCTCTTTTTCTCTGCTTCCCTTTTCTCAACCCATGGCTTCTTGGAAAGTCCAGGTTCCATCCCAGTGTCATTCCCCAGAGTCACCACCCAGATTTCCCCACTCCAAGCCTTTCCTACTCCTACATGTTCCCTCATCTGGAACCAGAGGCCATCTGGGAATCAATCCAGGTCACTCTTCCTCCTTGTATTTTGCTCCATCCACCTGCGAGTATCAACAAACTGAGCCAGGACTCTGCAGGCAAGAGCCTCTCCTGGCCTTCGGAGATGTTCCCGCAAATGGAGCCATGATGTTCCCACTGGCCCCTCAGGTGTANGTTCCATCCGTCCTCTGTAGTCCCACAGCATTTTTCGTAAGGAGAAGGGAATTTATGTTTATTGAATCCCTCCCAAGTGCCAGGCATGTACTAGGTGTTTCCATATGTTATTGCATTTATGTTTCTACTACGACACTCATGTGGTCCTAATTTGGCTTGTTTACCTTTCTATCCGACTTCAAGCTCCTTGGGAAAATCTCTTGGACATCTTAATTCATCATGCAGTACTTCATGCAATCCTCTAGAACTTTGTAAACCAAGTACAGAACTGCCGTTACTGCTAAATTCGGGTGAGGAAACAGAAGCCCAGTGAGGCCAAGGCACTGGACCAACCTTAGGCTCCCAGGAAGTGGCAGAGCCAGGATGCAGCATGAGTCTGCCTGGCTGCAAAGCCCGTGCACCAACCAGTACCTTGCACTGAACCGGGTGAGGGGCACAACACTAACCATGGCCAGGACAGGAGAGAAAATGACGGCCTGCTCTAATTCGCTCCATCAGCTGCCTCCTTCCTCTTTAACCAGGGACCACTCTCTGGGTCTGCAGTAAGAAACATCTAAGCATGATTCAAGCTCAGAAGGGCACCTTTTTATTCATTTGCTCAGCAACTATTAAGGAATGTCCCCATATGTGCCAAACCTCACGCTAGAAGCTGTGGACACAGCAGACCTGGGCGCTGACCCCCTCTCCACTCCCCACCATTCTTGCAGGCTAAGGATGCTCGCTCTCCAGGAAAGGCTCAACATACAGACAGCAGGTGGCCTTCCCAGCCCCTCACATGGCCTGCTCACAGCCCTACCATTTAGTCCAGGACAGTTTGGCCCATGGCAGGGATACACTTCCTCCTTCAGGAGGGCCTGAAAACATGGAGAAAAGGGCAGGTTGGACTTCAGTTTCCTCTTTCCTTCCTTAGAGGGAAAATGGCAAGCAGGGCTACTTCCTATCACTGAATTTATAGATCACATCTAGGGTGTAAAACAGCTCCTGAGGTCCCTAACTCAGCATCCACACGAGCCCTAACTGCAGCCACTCATGTGTCCCTGTGGCCCAGGTATATGAAACGTGTGATTGTCTCCCAGTAGGTTTCTGCTGGCTCAGGGCTTCTCAACTTCAGCTCCTGGTGTTTGGATCGAATAATTCTTTGCTTTGTAGGGCTGCCCTGTACACTGTAGGACATTCAGCATTGTCCACGGCCTCTACCCACTACATACCAGCAGCAACACCACCTCTACCCCACTTGCAACAACAAAGATGTCTTCAGATATTGCTAAATGTTCCTGGGGTTGGGGGGAAGGAGAGGGGATTAGCTCCCTGTTAAAAACCATTGTTTTAGCACTGAAAATTGCTTGGATGATCTCCAAAGTGCCTACTGGGGACCCACATCACCTGAGGGCCACAGAGAAGCCACTCTGAGAAGGAGACCCCAATGCATCTCCTTCAGAAGGTGAGTGCAGAGGTGACGGCTGCAGCCGGCAACCATCTACAGGCTCATCTCAAATGAAACACACCCAGGCTCACCTGCAGACTCAGAAAATGCTTAACCATCAAAATGTGCCCAGAGTCCCAGGACATCCCTAGCAAGGCCATGACAAGATAGGTTACAGGTTAATCCCCTCTAAGCTCTGTGGTCTGAAAGGCTCAAACATAGGCTTTATTCCCTAATCATTCCCTACCAGCTACCTGGTTGCCCTTACTTCCTTGGAATGCTTTTATCAGAGTATTGTCTCTCTTTTTCTCATGCCCTCTCCTTTAAAATGTGAAGCTTCCAGGACAGCACAGTAACTCTCTGACATTTTTTCTTGAATGAGCGGACAAATCCTTTGACCTCAAAATCCTGTGGAATTAGACACATGTCAGCCAGTTTTCCATTCTTCCCAGATCGTCTCAATAGGTGGCCGTGCAACCATATCTCCTACATGCCAGGAGGAAATTGGCCGAATGTGAGTGTGTCAGTTTGAGGAGTTTTTCTAATCCAATTACGCAACCCAACAAACTTCAAAATATCATAACTAGGGCATCGATGCTGCATGACAGGGGCCTCCCAGCAGGAGGGTCCTCTATGAGCACAAGGACCCCATAATGAGGAATAAATAAAAGCTCATGCAGCAAAGCAGATGGAAGAGGAANAAAGCTGCATTCTTTCCCCAGCAGCTCCTTGCCGCTCACCCACAGAGGCTGCGATCCCACTGTCGCTGAGAGCCGAAGGGCATGGGGCCAATTCTAGCCCCCTTCCTCTCCTTCTCACTGCGTCCGCACGCCAGGAAGGAAACAGGTCACACCGCTTCCGTTGCTGCCCTGCCTCTTCCTTTGATACACTTCTTTCCATCTGGATTCTTCTTCCAAATGAACTCAGTTTGGTTGTAAAACTAGAGTGAGGGACTGGATGTCTCCCTTCTATACAAATGGTAAGTCAGTGCATTCACTCAACACAGATTTGTGGTACGCCTACCATGTGTCAGGCCTTGGGCTGGCTGGCATGACTGCAACAATGACCCCAACACAGTCCAGAGGGTTAAAGGCCAAACTGCTGATGAGTGAGGCATCCAGAAACTGTTTCTTTAATGGAGTTAACCAATGCATTCAAGTTGAGTCTTGTCAATAACTCAGTTCTGCTGCTGTCTGAATTGCAAACATGCTCTCCGTAGCCTTTCTGCCAAGGTTCCCTGTACTGCCCATCACTCCGACGTAGCGGGGAGTGTGTGATACGGGTATTGGGGAAAGAGCACTGGGGAGGGGTTAGGAGCTCTAGAGCCCGGCCCCAGCTCTGCCTAGCTGTGTGACCTGGGCAATTTCCCTCTCCCTGTCACTGTGACCTAGAGAAACTGGAGCCCATTGTTGCCAGCATCCCCATTAAATATTTGCTGCTTGCAATTCCTACAGAAAGAGAGGAAAGGGGAGTTTGAGACCACCAAGCAGAGGAAATGACATATAAAATAACTCTCCTGAAGGGAAGAGGGCCCCTTATAAGCAAGGGCTGTGGTATTCAAAGTGACCAAGGTGCCCGAACCTCCCTAAGGAGAGGGATTGGGATGTAGACAAGGAGCAGCTAAACCAGCAGAGAGATCCTGCCTGGGCAGCTGAGGTTTACATCAGGAATGAGATCATTTTGCCCCATGAAAAGCCTAATGAGAATATAGCTTTTTGAAGATAGCAGACCTGATCATTAATAGGGTGTGTGTGTGTGTGTGTGTGTGTGTGTGTGAGAGAGAGAGAGAGAGAGAGAGAGATTCTCCTTGACTACATCTAAGCCTAGACCATCTTTTTAAGGACCTTGTTTTGCTTTCTAATTGTCCTGTGGTCCAAGCTAACTTCATTTCTCCCCTTTCCTTCCTTCTTCTTCCCTCCCTCTGTTCCTTCCTCTCTTCTCTTTCCGCTCTCTCCTCTTCTCTCCTTCCTCTTTCTCCGTGCCCTGTAGTTCCGTAGCTTCCCTCTCCAGAAATGGTGACTACTACCATTTTCTTGCTTAAACTTCAAAAGACATTCTCCACACACACCTGCACATACGCATTTGTAGCACCCCTTTTATACAAAGAGCCCGTTTCTTAGTTTTTCTAAGTTTTGTTCATCCTCACTACAAGCGTACCTAGTTGACTCGTTGCACAGATTCCCAGAAAGATGTATAAATCAAATGTTATTGTGAAAAGTACAAATAGAAAACAGTTATAAAAGGTGTTTAAAAAGAAAACGTGGACTATGCCTTATCAGGCAATTTAAAACTACAAACAAATCTTTGTATTAATAAAAGATTCCTCCTCTGCCCACCCCTGTTACTCTTTAATCAGCTGTATGTTTTCTTTGGTATTGGAGGTTTCCTGAAAGTTGAGTACTCCTGTACTTGAATTGTTCTTATGATTTAAAAAAAAATACATTATAACTTTTTGGACGATGTGCATTTTATAGTCTTCCATAACGAGCCAAGAGGGCCCATCCATATTCAAATCCCAGCAGGAGAGTGGTGCCCCAGATAAGTAAGTGCATTACAAGTGACCTAAATGAGAGGATCAAGTTTAGATTGTATTATGTAAGTGCTAGCAAGAGATTCACGAGTAGCGACTGGGCGGCTACCAGATGTCAGCACTGCTGTAGGCAGGGTGAGAGACTCGGAAAGGTAAGGTGCCTACATCTTAGAGGAAGACAAATGTGGAATGAATTCGAACGAAACCATAAAACAGAGTGGAATGACAGGCTGAAATTATACAGAAGTATAATTCCAGACTTCCAGCATAATTGGAAATCAGAGAGGGCAGGCAGGGAGGTCTGTGTGACCAGGTGAGTCCAAAGGGCTTGCTGGAGGCACTAGAAGTGGCATAGGTAGGGCTGTAAAGGNAATAAGTGCTGGGCTATTGCATGGAAGCTCTGAGTGCCTTTCTGACATGACAACCTTTCCCAGGCTGATGACTTTTTTTCCTAGAGCTGTGGTCTAGCATTAACCCTTTAATTAGGAATTCTGCACCTTTGCGAAAACAGGTGTATCTTCATCTCTGTGAGACAGGGATCCCTTGTATCTGTCAAGTGGTAGAATTAGGACCGATACGAGGTAGGCTGCAATACGATGACTTACCAAGTGGAGCCTATTAGATATTTTAAATGTCACAGCAAGATATTCCCTGGCTTTCCACAGAATCAGACTATCTAAATGTTACTTCACTTTTTACTGCTTCCTCTTCAAATTTCTTAAGCTTTCTTCCATTTCTCCCAATGTAGGAACCAAAGCTAGAATGAGACTAGGTCCTTGTCAGTAATTGAAAGACAGGATTGGTTTTTTAAAGGAAGCTTTTGAAGAAATTAGAGAATCTGTCGAAAACACCAACAGTCCCCAAGCAGAGAATTAAAGTCAGTCCCAGAGTACTCAGCCCTTTAAAAAATCTCAACATGGGAACTAGGTGATCTGCACCACTGATCATCTTGTGTTACAATTAGTGTAACTAAAATAATGTGACTGTTATCCAGCAGGTCACTTGGGGGATCGGGGACACCTCAGGGAAGATGGTGTTATTGAAGACGGGCAGCCAGGTCAGAAAAAGTCTCGTGTATTCTTTCTACCAAGCCTAACCCCAGCTGAAGCACAAAGATCAATTCTGGGACTTGAGTGAGCGCAGAGGGTTTGGGTCACATGAATATCGTGTGAGAATGTGTAACCTATTGAGGAGAACTACAGGGAAAGGTGAATGCTGACAAATATTTGAAAACCTGTGATGTAAAAGAGAGAGCAGAGTCACAGAAACCTAGACATGGGGGAGATGGAAAGACCACGTGGCCTCCCTGAGGCCCAGGAGGAGACATTTCCGATGGCCCGAGAGAACCCAGGCCTCTGCATTCCCAGCCTGTTTTCTTCACACAGTGCCACAAGCTCTGCAGTCATTTGTCCTGTTGAGCTTCTAGCCTGTCCTGGGGCCTTGTCCATGGAGAACAAGGCATATTTTCTTGGCTGAATTCCATCAGCTCCAGCCATCCATGTCAGGCTGACCCAGCAAATTGGCTTTCTAGGGCCAGCCTAGGTAGGTATTCCCCTCAGCTATTCTCTTCAGCACAAACAAGAACAATGCTGGGCATTCATGGAACAATGTCTCTAATTAACCCCCATGTTTCCCCTCCTGGCATTCCTGGGAGGTCAGGCAAGATAATGATAGTTCCATAAGTTAGTGTTGAGCGTCAACACTGCAAAACACACTGAACTCAGATGGTCCCTTCCTTGCTCGAGACTTTTTCTTTGGGATAATGAAGGTTATATCATTAATCCACAGAAGATCAATGTCACAGCTAGTGATAAAAAAAAATTGAAGAGCTCACTCACGAGTGTGAGCTCTGAGCAACAGGGTCACCAGTTCGATTCACAGCCCAAGCTGAGCTGCCACTGAGCTGCCAACAGGTGGCAGGATGGCTCAGCTAAAAGAAAAATTGGGGGAATCACAGAAAAAGCAAGGCAAAAAAAGCTGTGGATGTGGGGAGGCAGAATGGAAGCATGGGAGACTTCAAAGCAGAGAGACGTCTCTTAAAATCCTGGCCCCTCTAATTAACAGTGAGTTTGATCATTCTAAACCTCTGTTCTGATCCTCAAGATGCGGGATAAAGACTGTACCCCAGCCTGAAACAACTGAATGAAGCAATGTGTATGCAGCACCCAGAACACTGCTCGGTGAAGGACTGCTCATTGCATACAGTAGGTGAGCATAACAAGGGAACACAAGAGACTCATGGGTATTAATAGAATCTAGTATTGCTTGCTTCTCAACTCTTCAACATGAACTACATCAGGAGTTGATTGCTTTTGCCAAGTTTCTGCCTCCTCACTCTCAGTTCTTTTGACATAAGAGTGGGGCTGATTAGAAATGGGTTGCCAGTAAAGCAGAGAATATACCAGTGGGTAAGTCAGCTGGATTAACAAGCTCAACTCTGGTAGAGTTAAGTGCAAATCATTTGTGCCATCTAGTGAATTATTCCATTCACACAATCCACCCAACCATGTAGCTTAGAGCCACTCTGCTGGGGAGAAGTAAAAGTTCTGACCCACATATCAGTGCAATCATATGGTTCTCAACTTTTTCTGTCTGACTTATTTCACTTAGCATAATAATCTCAAGATCCATCTATGTTGTCACAAATGGCACTATTTCATCTTTTTTTATGGCAGAATAGTATTCCATTGTGTATGAATACCACATCTTCTTTATCTAATCATCTATCAAAGGACATTTTGGTTGATTCCATGTCGTTGCCATTCTAAGTAAAGCTGCAATAAGTCACACAGGAAAAGTCAAGAACCATATGATTTCACTGATATGTGTGATATAGAACTGAAAGTAGCAAAGGAACAAGATAAACAAATGAAGCAACAAAAACTCAAAGACACAGACAATAGTTTAGTGGTTACCAGAGGTTAAGAGGAGAGAGGGGTGGTAGATGAGGGTAAACAGGGTCAAATAGATGGTGATGGAAGGAGAACTGACTCTGGGTAGTGAACACACAATGTGATATATAGATGATGTATTACAGAATTGTACACTTAAAACCTATGTAACTTTACTAACCATTGTCACCGCAATAAACTTTAATTTTAAAAAATCAAATTCTGACCCAAGACCCAAGTTGCAGAGGAAGAAATGGTGTTTGGGCATCCAAACACATCAAGGGAAAGAAGGCTGACAGAGGGACACAGCCCCCAGGCATCAGACACCAGGGGAGAGCAAGAGGAAACCAGGCACCAAGAAATGAAAGAGCATGAAAAAAGCAAGTGGAAAGGCCCAAAGGAAACCACAGCCCAATTTGTTATTCTGCTAAGAGCCCTGGTGACCATACTTCGAGGCCAGCAATGGTTTAGTGTTAGCAATGGTTTGGGTTGACCTCAAGGTGTCTTGCAGAGGCCATAGTGAGGTCACTGCTAGACTGGAAAGCTCACGCAATTTCAAACAGGAAGATCCGGTTTTAACTACTGTTTCCATCTCTTGCNAGGGTAAGTGAAAAAGGGGAATGAATTAAAAAGTACAAATTGGTTGCCACACATAAGTCATGGGGATATGGGGTATAGCATAAGGAATATAGTCAATAATATCGTAATAACTATGTATGGTGTCAGATGGGTACTAGATTTGTTGGGATTATAGATGGGAGGAGGTTGGGGGGCAGGGTAAATAAGGTGAAGGGATTAAGAAGTACAAATTGGTAGTTACAAAGTAGACATGGGGGTGTAAAGTACAGCATAGAGAATATAATCAATAATATTGTAATAACTATGCATAGTGCCAGGTGGGTACTAGACTAGTCAGGAAGATCACTGTATAAATGTCTAACCACTATGCTGTACACTTGAAACTAATATACAATAATACTGACTGTTAACTGTAATTGAAAAACAATAAACAATTTTTCAAAAGAGAAGTGGATTGCAATCTCAACAGGTAAACACATTTAATTGTTCCATTCATTGTAGCTAAGATAGTCTTTCCTTCATTATAGCTGTGCTTGTAAAGGCTATGAAAATGCCAAAGTTCAAGAAATGTTTTAAGATAATATACATGCTCCAAAAACCCCTGGAAAGATTATGGGTCATTTCTAAAATGGAAATATAATATGGGCTATGGTTTTGTATGTCAACTGCAACTGCAAAAATTTTTTTTTAATTATTCAAAAGAAAGAAAAAAGATGAGCTATGGTTTTTCCAGAGCAGTCACTACAATGTTCATTCTTTTTATTTCCTAGTCTCTTTTATCATAATTGCTGTTTCTTGCTTTTGAGGAGGTGTTAGTGCCTGGTGAAAAACTCCAAAGGACACAGAAGTTCTTTCCTGCAGCTTTCGCAAGCTTTAGCCATGGGTTTCTCAAATAATTGTATCTGTCGTTAAAAGGAGGCACAGACATCTTAGCTTTCTGAAGGTTGTCTGAGAAGTTTCAGGCACATATAACTAATGAAGAAAAACGGCCATGCAAGGAAGATGTATAGGCTGGATTTAGAGATGTCAGGTGGACCCGGGCTCATCTCAGAGCTCTCCCCCTTCCTGTGTGACCCTGGCCAGATGGCAGCCTCACCGAGCTTCCGTTTCCTTCTCCAGAAAAGTATTGTTGCTAGGATTAAATAATGATCTAAGTCAAATAATGATCGGTGCCTGGCACCTAGTTAATTAACCCTATTAATAAAGGTACCAATAAGAGGATGAAAGAAGTAATTGGTCAAAGAGTAAGAAAAGGGAGGGAAAAGTGGGTAAGGAAAGAAAATGGATAAAAAAATTTTAGAGAAGCCAGAGGGAAGAGAAAGAGAAGTAGTGGGAGGCGTGGTGGGGATGTGACACAAGGCCACTCCACCTCAAGTTTCAGAAAACAACTGAACATGCATATAATGCATGGCCAGCGAATCAAGAGTGCACTGGTGCCAAGGTTTTGCAAATTATCCTTTGCTTGGTGGGTGTTCAATACATTGACAATGACTGATATGATTTTTGCTCTTCCCTGACTTTATGGTCCTTCAAAGATATTGGAGAATTGTTATTTAACGGGATAGNATATTTTAAATTATTTAAGCATCATAGGTAACCCCATGATATCAGTAATATTATTTTACCCATTATGCAAATAATGATGCTGGGCTAAGGTCTCACAGAGACCAAGGGCAGAGGTTGGACTTGACCCTGGAGTCCAGCTATTAACCGCCAGGCACTAGAGACACTGTTGGAGCATGAGTGAAGAAGTCTTATCTGCTCAAATGTATCAAACCCAGAAGAAGTTTCCTTGCCTACCTTCCACCCTCTCCACTTCAACCACAGAGAGAATTTCATAAACCTTCCTGTCCCTCCCAATGTTGAAGGAAAATGGTTGGCAGTAAGTGCTGATCTGGTTGAAGATGAATCTTTTGGAAAGTCAGGGGCTGAGAAAAGCCATGAATGAAGTAGGCACAGGGGTGGGAGGACAGGGAGAGAGAGGAGAGAGAATGTACAAAGTATGTACACAACTAGGCTTACGGCGACAAGAAGAACTCCAGCTCCTATCACCGGTGGGACCTCCCTAATCTGGTCTGAACTGGCTCTGGAAGTAGAGAAGTTCCAGGAAGGTAGGAGCGAAAAACCTAATGGTGCCTAGAAATTGCAGCTAAGTGTCCATTACTGTTGGATAGACAGTCAGACTGACAGACAGACGTAGGCAGAGTGAGAGGGACAGTGGAGGGGGAGCCACATTTGCCACTTCTTTCTCCTGGGTTTCCCGTTGCTCAGGCTTCCATGTATGAGCACATGTATTCCTTTGCTGGCTCTGATGCATCCATTTTGCTTCTCCATCTCTTTCTTGTGCTCAGGTGGTCTGTCTTTCTCCCACACAACAGGCTCTCCTGCCACTGTGCTGCAACGCCTCTTAATCCAGACATCTATTTAGTGCCCAGTAACTGTGGGAGATACACAGACATAAAGGGCCCAACCCCTGCTTTTAAAGCACTTACACTCTAGTGGCAGAGGCATTATAAACAGAATGAAGGGTAGCTATGTTTTGCATCACCATGTTCGCCAGAATGTTTCCACTGCAAGTGACTGAAACCCAACTCAGCATGGCCTCATGAGACAAGAGAGCCACCTCGCTGTAATGCTGTGGGGCAGCTCATGAGTGAGCTGCAAGGACTAACTAAATTTTCAGAGACTGGCACCTGGGACTCAAAACTACCAGGATTTCATTCATTCAACAAATATTGCTGAGCACCTACTGTGGGGCACACACTGTCCTAGCACAGGAAAGACAAAAAGAAGCAAAATAGATGTTTCTCATCTTTCCTCTCCTTGGTTTCATTTTGCAGATGGCTTTCCCATACGGCAGAGAAGATGGCTGCTAGAGGCTTCAGATCCATATAGTTTCAATCAACAGAGACAGCAAAAATAAAATTTCCCTCTCCCAACATCCATGAATCAATTCCAGGGAAGAGTCCGTTGGTGCACTTGGGTCATATGACCAATATGCTGAGGGAACGGCGAGTTCTGACCAGCTCAGCTGCGTCACGTGCCCACCCCCTTGTGGTGATGATACGACCGGCCCTCTGGGTGGACAGTGTGGGAGGAAAGAAGATGTTGTAACTTAAACAAGACAAACAGCAAACAGCAAAAGCCACAGCAGTAGACTAGAGTCATGCTTGGGACAGATGGTGACAGAAATTCAGACGAGGAAATGGGCTTTTCTAACAGAGATCATGAATGGCTTCATAAGAAGAAGCAGGTGTTTGGTAAGCATGGCACCTCTGTCCAGTGGCTTAGGTTTCTGACTATGGTAGGCACAATAATGACCCCTCAAAGGTGGCCAAGCCCTAATCCCTCAGAGCTGCAATATGTCACATTACAAGGCAAAAGCGTCTTTGCAGGTGTAATTAAGGTTACAGACCTTAAGATAGGGAGATTCTCCTGGATAATCCAGCTGGCTCAATCGAATCACAGGAGCCCTTAAAAGCAGAGAACTTTCTCTGGCTGGAGGCACGGAGACATGACAGAAGAGAAAGGCAGAGCAATTCCAAGCATGAGAAGGATACATCACTGGCTCTGAGATGTAGCTGCCCCCGGGGAAGGACCAGAGAAAGGCCTCTAAGTGCTGAGAGCAGCCCCCAGCTGAGCACCAGCAAGGAAATGGGCCCTCAGTCCTATGTAACCACAGGAACTAGGTTCTGCCAACAACCTGAATGAGCTTGAAAGGAGATTCTTCCCAAAGCCTGGCTGCCTTCCTAGAAGTGTCCGGCCAGGCCAACAAGTTGATTTCAGCCTGTGAATCCCAGACCAGTGAAACCTGCTGAGNTGATTAACTGAATGTCTGCAATCCAGGCTCCTCCAGTCGACCAAGGTGCCACTGCCGCTAATTTGATAACTCCACATCCACTGCTATGTTTCCAAAATGCCTTCTTTCCCTGGGCATTGGCACCTGTGTTTTTGGTCCATCTGTAGGAACAATATTAATTATGTTGCCACACTGATCATTTCAGCAGCAAGAAATAAAACAGTGGAACGAGTATGGCTCCTTACTTCACATAAAGAGTCTCTTACTGTTTTCTTTTGTTTTGTTGTTTTGTTTTGTTCTGTTATTCCTCACATACCCAAATAATAGTCCCTTGACATCCCACCCCAGGCTACCAGCCTTCCTCTCCCTAAACGACTCATGTACTTTATCCATCAGTCTTTGTTCCAGCTCTTTCCTTGACTTATGGAATTCTTCCCTAACTCCTATTGCAGCCCTTTCTTCTCCTATTCAGCTATGAAGGTTTCATTTTAAAGCTTCCTCTTATGAAAAGCTTTTCAGGTTACTCAAAATCATAACAAATGGCTCTTTTCTCTGAGACCCCAGGCCCCAGATGTGCAGCCTCTGCCTCTATTTCAGGTCTCAGACCCTCAACTTAGAAATCATTCCAATCGCCTTCTAGATTGCAGGTCTCCAAAAAGCAGGGATAAGACACATCCTCTTTTTTAGTGTTCCACTAAACATCACAGAGTAGATATCAAATGCTTGTTAAATGAAGAGATAAATGAAATATCTTTTCCTATTTGAGCATTTCAAAATATTTAGTGTGTCTAAGTTACTATGCACGTGCAAATTACAATATTTTAATGATTTTATTAATGAAGGAATACTTATAGGGTGATAACAGAATCCAACTCAAATGTAAGTTTATTATTATTTTAGGAAATAGTACTATTTCAGGAAATATAGGTGAGCTTTTTTAAAGGAAGAGAATAAATTTTCAAGGAAGGCTAACTAGGCTAACAGAGGAGCTGGGATCCGAGGTTCTCAGGCGAGGTGTTTGTGGTACCACGTGGTGAGAAAGAAGAATGCAGGAAGACCGCCCTGACAGCACCGTGCAACTGTAGTCCTGGAGCCACAGCACTAAGGAACAAGGGAGAGAGGCAGGGAGAGGGCTGTGGGAATTTCCAGTTTAGGTTATACAGGTCAGTGCTTTGAGAATACTTTTACTTGATATTTTTATCTTCACTTATGTCCAAATAAGTTTGAATAATGCTAAAATTAATATCACTAGGAAATAAGGTGTATCATAGAGCAAAGATGCTAGTTTTCAAGTTCATGTCTTTGTACATATAAAGGATGAAGAAAAAAATGCACAATGGGTACTTTTCAGAGAAACAATTTTTGCAAAAACATTGGTATTAGAGGAAAAGGAATTGCATCCAAAAATGATCTCGAACACCTATGCTCACTACAAACAATTAGCAGCAGCTATGGAAATGTTCTGTCACTAGTAGAGCTATCAGTGTCTGTAGGGTGATGAGCACCCGGAAATTTGAGTGGAAGCTAAAGTCAAATGGTCTCTCTGAAAGCTCAGGTGATCATGAATCATTCATTTAACAAACAGTTGGCAAGCATTAAATGAGCGTAAGGCACAAAACAATGAATTACTAAAAGATTTGTCCTTAAAGAGCTTACAGCTTATAAGGGAAAAAAAGCATTCCCACATATACTATATTAAAACTCAACAACTATTGATTAAGCATATACTATGTCTTAGAATTCCCCTAATACTAAAGTTGGATACACAAAAGAAGATGATCCCTGCCCCCAAAATACTTATAATCTAGGTAGAGAGACAAGAAATGTATATGAAATAATTTGCAAACCATATACAGTAATACCTTGGTTTGTGAGCATAATTCATTCCAGAAACAAACTACTCGTATTGCAGGACATTGCTTGTTTACCATGTTAAAATGTATTAGAAATGTTTGCTCGTCTTGCGGAACACTCACAAGTTACTCGCAATCCAAGGTTTTACTGTACATCATTTAGAAGTAAGTATTTTAATCTGGTTGTACAGCAAATAAATGCTCCCTGAATTTTGAGAGTCAAGACTTACTTATAGCCTAAGAGAATCAGGAGAGCCTTGGGGGAGTAGAGAAAACCAAGAAACTGAGGTTAGCTTTGAAAGAAGACTGAGAATCAGGAACCGAGGGAAGATGGAGTGAGGGAGTTGTGTCAAAAACACAACACAGAGAGAAGACAGTCATGGGACTGACCTGAGAATCAGAAGTCTGGTCATGGTAAATAAAAGCCACATGTCAAGACAGGGTGAGGAAAGATTTGTTCAAGTGTCTGGAATCCTGTTCCAAAATGATGTGTCCTCAAAACGTGTCAGTCACCTGTTGGCAGGTGGCGCTGTATCAGCCCTGCACAAAACCAGTTTGATCCACTTAAGCCTTGAGGCCAGGTCTACCACCTCAGACATGACCACAAACCAGGATGCACACCAAGCCTCTCTTCTCCAAGCTAGGGTTTCAAATCCTTTACCTACTCCAGGAACCCAGAATTGCACGGACACAGTGATCACCACACAGCAGAGGAATATGTGAAATGTAAACAGCGGTTGGGTAGATGCTGCAATCACGAGCAGCCACATCCACAGCACGCTTAGAATAACTCGGTAAAGCATTTTCCGCTCAGCATTTCTTAGTGATTCTATACAACTCTGCAAATGAGGTCTTTCTGCCTCATTTTTCACAATTTCTCAATAAAGAGAAGAGAAACACTCAACTCTTTTGCAAGCTGGAAAAGGAATTTCTTCTTCCCGTTCAACAATAACTTAGAGGCAGCTAACAAGGTTTGCTTGCCTTACCAGTGCTCCCAGAAACCATCCATTCTCTACCAGGCAGGGTCTAGCCATGAAAATTTCCTCCCAATGTATGGCTTTTCAGAAGCTAGGAGAGGGATGAAAATGGCTTAGTAATGGGAGTTGCCATAAAACTTGTAATTACAGAAGTTTGCTACAGTGAACATTATATGAAGTGTTTGTTTAAATCAAATACCCATTGACTCTCTCCAAAGACAAATGATGTATTCTGTCTCCCATTTTCCCCAAATGTACTGAGAGCATTTTTGCACAACAGGGGTTCTTCTCTCTTCCTTCGGCACATCAGCTGGGCTGGCAACCGCAAATAACTTCCACTTCTCTCAGGAATCAGGCAGGTGCTGATTGTAGCCCAATATCTAAGCCCAGCACTGGCCAGTGACATAATCAGTTAATACATTTTCTTATGACCTTCAAGGAGAGCAGACATCTTATCTAACAGAGAAGCCAAGGGCATGCCAGGGAGCAAACCAATATAGCCCTGTGTGACTTTGAGATAACCTAACCTTTCTCTGCCTTAGTTTTCATTATCTATAGCGTCGAAGAGTTGAATTACTGTATCTCTAAGGTCTGAACCTCTAACATTCCATGATTCTAAATCAGAAGGAAAACTGGGATTAGAATTAAACTCACACTCAAGTCCTTAGACAGCACTGGCTCCACATATGCGTAATTTATCCTGTAAAGAACCTGCACCAAAGTCCCTAATGGAGATGTCATGAAGGTGGAAAAGGGATTTCCTCTCATAATCTCCCCTCTCCTTCCCTCTCTCTCCCTCTTCTGCGTTCTAGCTGATGGTGGGAAATGTGCCCTGAAGAGTCAAGACACTTATGAAAACAGTAAGAATCATTTTCCCGCTCTTTCCTATTGTCAGCCAACTTCTAATTGTCCCCACGGGGACCAGGGATGTTGAGAGAATTCATAAGTAAGTCTCTGTGAAGTGCTTTGCCAAGGAGGAATGCTATGCATAGTGCTAAGGAGCCTTAATACTGGACCAATTTTCACACCAAAGAATAAAAGCCCTGAAATAAGAACGCATTTCAAGATTTAAAGTAACTGAAAGCCGTAAACAGAAGGCGCAGGGACAGAGCAGGGTGACTCTGTTTTGCTTAGTTTGGGAAACAGGAAAAGCGACCCAGAGGTAGGACACTGATCAAAAGGATCCACAACAAAGCGCTTGGAAGTGCCTATGCTTTGAATGAGGAAGTGGGAACGGTAAGGCTGAGGCACCTGAAGCCCACACACTAAGACCTCCGCCCTGGGACAGAGACGCCTGGGAGGCCAGCTCGCTCATAAGGGCTGTGTGGAAGGACAGCTTTGTGTTCAATTCTCCAGAGCCATCTGTAAATCTCTCTTTCAAAGAGCAGTCCGCTTGTACAGACCCGCGACACTGCAACCCGCAGCAAGAAAAGAGATTCCTACAATGGACTACTCAAGTCTCAGGATGGAGTCCATGCCACAAGAACCAAGAAACTCAGGCTGCTTTCTTCTGCCAGGAGAGAACAGCTTTTCTTCACTGCAGAGCTAAAGCTTGGACAAAGTAGAGACCTGAGTCATTTATCTTACCGATTCAGACCAAGAATCACAAAATAGTACTGGCTTTCTTCATGAATATTTAGGAAGAACCATGGGGGCGGCACTGCTCCTTACAGTGGAAGGTACAGCCCCACTTCTGCATCTCATGGGTTGCCACCACCTCTACCACGTACCACGTGAGCTAGACGTCTGGGCAATGCTGCTTTAAACCTGTAGAGGGCTCAGTGTTGGCAGCACACTTAGAATCGCCCTTCATAGCAGCCTGTTTATTTTCCCATGATCCCTGCCAATTCTTATTTTTTTGTAGTACACATTTGTAATTATACTATGCACATAACTTTTTGTTTCATATTGTAACTTAAATTATGCCATAAACACTTTCCACCCTGTGCCACAGTCTCTGTAATCATAGTATATAAGGCCTCCACGATGTTCATCAAACACATTCCCACTGGAATGGTGATTATGTGGTCAAAAGGATACTGAATTTGGAGTCTGAAGACCTGGGTTTCCCATTTCCTCTTTCAAAGTATACATGTTCAAGTGCTTTGTTGCGGATCTTTTTGGCCAACGTCCTATCTTTCTTGGTTGGGTTTCCCTGCTTTCCAGACTAAGCAACACTTTCCAAACTCTACCATTCATTTGACTGTCCAACCTTAAAGAAACCATCTCTCTAAGACTGTTCCCTTATTTATAAAATAAGAAGAACAATAAAACCACCTACCCTGGAGGGTTGTTGTGAAGATTAAATAATATGTGTGAAAAATCCTTGTAAACTGTAAATAAATATACCCTGTAAGTTAAAAGAAAAAATACATCAATGTATTTTATAACTTTCTCCTTCTTTCAAATGATTTTCTTGGTATCATTTCCCAAGGATGAATTACTGTGTCCAAACGTATGTCAATTTTTATGACTCATGACAGGCATGGCTAAATCGCTTACATCGAAAACAAATGCATAAAAGTATGCTCAATCCAATACTCCAGCACTCTAAACAACTACATCCCAAACAAAGAGATATGCGTGTATATGCATAAAATGTAAGTACACATGTATGTGGGTATATAAACATGTATATGTATATACATAATATATAATGGTTTGTTTTGAGGGGTGTCAAGCCCAACACTGGAGAATTGGAGATGAAAATAGGAATGTAAATAAAGCCTTTGTTTAGTGTATTATTATTTTACCAGTACTGTTAATATCCACTCAAAGTCATGACATTAAAAAAAGAAAAAATACATGGGAAAACCAGCCTTTGCCATCCATGGAGAAAAGCTGAAAGCACAAAGTGAATACATACGAGTGTACACTTGCTCTGTCACATGTTCATCCACCTCATCTGCAGTGCCTCAGAGCTGGAGGGGGTGGGCCCCCACGAAAGAGAAGGGGAAGGAGACACTTCCAAAGACAGACTTGGAGTAGGGTCCCTCAGACAGTATGGAAATGAAGGAAAATAAACTGTGCCAGCCAAGCTTATCTGTGACCAGAAATACTCCTGCTAAATGCCCTTCTTTCTACACCTTTTCATCTTTAAAAAAAAAAAAAAGTCCTTCCCTTTTAGTACAGGCTCTTTGGAAAATGTTCAGCCTCCTCTGAGGGATTAGGGAGCGAAGATGGAAAGGGGGCAGTGTCCTTGCTCTGCAAGGCTGGGTCAGTGGGTTCGTGCGCCCCTAGAGGTTGGGAGTATAAGTGGCCTCGGTATGAGGGCATGCCAGGTCCCCAGGGACATGGATGCTGGGCCCAGTGGACATCAGGGAGAACAAACATCTGAGGCCAGTGTCCCTTTGGTGTTGGAGAGCAGAAGCAGACAGACAGCACCCACATCCACAGCAAGTCCGAGCTCACGGATTCTCATCTAAATCACTGTCACACACGAACACTCGATCACAAGGGTAGAGCACCAACACCAAGCAACGTGACCTCGGGCCTACAGAACAATCTTCTCAATCTGGCCCCCATTTCTTTACCTACGCACACCCTATTTTACTCACTCTGTGGAACTTAGCAGTAGTTTAGGATGTCTTCCATATGAAAAGGGAGGTGCGCATGGATCAGACAAGATACATTTTGAATCTCTATTTAGGAAAATTCAGGAAAGTTCTTTAACTCTCCTGACCCTTGGTTCCCTCATTTATAAAACGGGACTAATTCAAACCTCCTTCCTCAAATGTTCAAATGCTCCAAGTTCCCTTAAACAATCAGACTTATGTTACCAAACACATTTTCTAAACCCAGCACTTAAAGCCCAAGAATGCAGGGCCTGTTTTATATTACCACTTAAAAGATCTGCACGCTCATACATATTAAGTAAACAGCATAGTAACAGAATTTGGGCTTTCATTGTTCTTTCCAAGAAATCCCTAATTCAATTTAGTAGCACTGTGGGCACAAAGAGTCAAGCTCTGGTCTCAATTATGGAAATAAGACTCTTAAATGGAGAGGGAGATCTTCTGAGACCTACTTGGGCTCCAGCACCCAACAGCCCAGAACATCATCTCACCATATTTACAATGAAAAACAGAGACTATGAAAAAATTGCTCTGAATTGATATTTTTGCAGAGAACGACTGCCACAAAATCACTAGAAGAGTTTTTATGACCAATTTCATATTTGATCCTGCAGGTGACTTCAGTTCAGTGGAGAGTTATCAAAATCTTTCTCCCCCTCCTACCTCCTTTCTCTTGAACCCAGACATAGATGAGTATATGGGGGGGGGGCGAGGGAAGGGGCTCTACAAATAAATGTTGAGTTACATCTCTGAGATCTATGGTCCATCCTCACAGGCTAATTACTGTCCTTCAACCATTTGCATATTATAGAAAACTCTCTCTTCCCCTCTCTTAGTTCCTCTCATATTATTAAAGCTTTGCACAAACGTCTCAGTCAAATTGTGTGACCCAAGATTGTGGGTAAAAGAGAAAAAACTGGCCAATGAGAAATGAGGGAAGGCTTTGGGACGGCATTTGCATTTCCTTATAAAAGTTGATGTCAATTCTTCCTCTTTCCCTTTCCTCCTTTTACCTATTCTCTTTGCATTTCTCCCTTCCTTGAATACTGACATGCTGGCTGGCGCTGTGGCAGCCCTCATGTGTTCATGAGGAAAAAGCTCAGAAAATTGAAGAGGCACATCCCTAACATGATAAAGCCACTAAAACAAAGCTGGCAATTGCTGCCTTTCAGCTTTTGTTATATGAAAAAATAAATAAATCTCCATTTGCTTAAGACTGTATGTGGGTGTTCTCTTATATTTAATGTGATGAAATTCAAACTGATACACCTGATCATTTTTCTCTTACTTAAGATGCTTTTAGAGCAGGTGTTCTCCTTTACAGCTCCATGGGACAGGCGTCCAATCTTACACAGGCTCCTCATGACACCAGGCCTCAGAGAAGAACAGAGGCCACCTGTTGGAGACCCCCTGTCTCCTTGGATCTTTGCCATAGATCCTTACCATGTGTGTGTGACATAAAGAACTGTAAACTCACTGGCTAATAATCTAGGTGCGTTCCAGTTAGATTAGAAAAAAAGCAGTCAAAAAAGTATCAGGATTCTATTCGATACAGCATTCTTATAGCAAAACACGTATCATTGACTTAGAAAAGAAAGGCAAAGAGAGAAGGACAAAGACTAACAAAAATGTCTATCAATTTTTATCTTCATAATTAATAGGCACCATAGCTGCATACAGTCATTGCTCTTTGCGAAACTGATGGGAAATGTTCAACAGAGAAAGCTTTGAAAGGTATATCTTCATAATCGCTTTTGCTTATTTCTTTACCACATGTGTGCCACTAGGACCACCAGCACCTCCTTCTACCTCTTCTTTCTCCGTTCCCCCCTCTCCCCTTCCTTTCCCATTCTGGGATACACAGAAAAACCCATCCTCTCAAACATTCCAGTTCCTTTTTTATAATCACCAATATAGAATCCTAGGCTTTAAGTTGGAAATAACCTTAGTCATCTTCTAATCCAAACTTTAATTAATTTAAGAATCTCCTTTAAGCCCCTCTTGAAACGTGGTCACTCTGCCTATGTTTAAATAATTTCTACCTATTGTTTTCATGGCAGCCAAATTCCACTGTTTTATAACACGTCTTCCTAGAAAATGTTTCCTTGAGTTAAAGTTTCAAAAAGGCAGTTTCTTGTAACTTTCTTAACCGCCACTATAATGATGTGTAATATGCCTAATCCTTTGTTGCATGGCTGGCCTTCATAGCATCTTCGAAAATCATTCCTAAAAGTCCCATTTCCATTCAGTTCTAGAGTTTGTCAACATACAGCTTAATATAATCCTAGACTAGAAATATAAAAAGTATGCAAACTACAATACAATAGAAGTGCTTTGTGCAAGTTCATTCCATGTCTACACTTTTATCCAGGGAATGTCACTTACGTAAAATTCCTGAGTTGATTTATCTGAAATAGAGGAACAAATTTTTCTACAGATTAAGTCTATTTTAACTTTACTCATCAATTAAAAACTGTTAAGAATACATGAGTCTATACATGTGATAACATCTCATGGAGCTATAAACACATACACACGTGAGCACACACAAATGAATATAAAAAATGTGAATCGTAAGGTGTGTAGAGTGTATAAATGTCAATTTTCTGGTTTGAATATTAAACTGTAGTTATGTAGGATGTTACCACTGCAGAAATCTAGAGGAAAAGGTACCTGAGACCTGTCTATACTCATTTTGCAAATCTCTGTAAGCTATAATTATTTCAAAATGAACATTTTTCTTGAAAAATTATCGAGTAGACCAGAAAGAACCTAAGACCACACTGACTTTCATGGTATTTCCAGCACACCATTAGCTCCCACTGAACTGTATCTGTTTGGTGTTATTTACATGAATATCTATCTGGTATCCAGGCCTTCCCATCTGTCTTTGCATACTTGAACTTTTAAAAAAATACAAATCTTTGATTTATTTCTTTTAAATTTGTCTTGTTGGTTTTAAACTCATTGTTCTGGCCTGTCAAGATCATCTTGAATCTTGATTTTGTTATTCAGGGAATTAAATAGCCCATCTTGACCTTTCTTTTTTTCTGAAAAAATGAGAATTATGTTTTCTATCTTAATCAAGGACAAGAGAACCCAGTTGACAGGAATCCATTAATCAGCACTTTTCATGTACATTCAATGAATAAACTATAAAGGCATTTTGATGTATATCATCATCCAACTCTCATTTCTCATTTTGTCCAAAAGGATATCATGTTAAGTTTTATAAAACACGTAGATGAAGTCCTTATAAGATTGTTTTGCATCGTTTCCCTAATCTACCATTCTAGAAACCCCATTTAGATTTTAAAAACCATGAGCTCAAGGCCATAGGAAAAGGACAATAAATTTGACTACAGGGCCGGCCGAGTGGCGCAATGGTTAAGAACTCGCTTGGGATGCCAGAGGGCCCCGGTTCGGATCCCACATATGAGGGCCAGTGACACTGCCCTCTACAGCTAAG
>NW_017732086.1:53450-58504 GCF_001890085.2 Hipposideros armiger
AAGAATGGTGAACAAACTTTTGAAAAATATTTAAGCTTATTAATGAATAAATGCACATCAGAACATAAGACTATGATTTTTTCCCCCTATTAGAGTGGCAATGTTTTAATGCTAAAGCCTAGTAGTCAGTGATGTGAAGGAACAAGCATTTTCATGTCCTGCTTGATGAATGCAAAGTGACAGAACCATATTGGAGGGCACTTGGAAATATTACAATGCATGTGCATTTTGACTATATATACTTGAAAGTATATATAAAATATGTGTACAACATTGTTTATTGCATCATTGCTAGCAGTAGCAAAACAAACATAAATAATATCAATGTTTTTAAAATATCTATAGAACGGTTGTTAACATGGAAAGATCTCTAAGAGATACAGCTAACTTTTTTAAGCAAAGTGCAGAACAGTGTAGTTGCAGAAAGAGAAAGGGAGCAATCTTTTTATGCGTAAATTTTCTTTTCCAGAAGAATACTAATTCTTTAAGAAAAGCTTGATGAGTGAGAAAGGAGAGCTCAGCCATCTGGTAGGAGGTTTACAGGCCATGTGTGCTTTCTTCTTAATACTTTTCTGTATTTAAACATCACAGATGTCCTTCAATAGCAAAAGTATGAGTAAAACAAAGTCTATTGCATTTGGATGTTAATGAACCTCTCCTGGATCTTGACACTCAATTGTTTTCCTTGTTAAGCTTTCACAACTGAACCACCTAAAGAAGCATTCTAGATTTTTTGCTGAGATCAACGCCAAGTTAACCAAACTACAGTTTTTGGGATCCATCCAATTCTGATTTTAAAAACCTAAGATGACTTTATTTGCCAAATTACGAGTCTCATCTCGGAGCACCTTATGCAGTTTTGTAATGACATCAGTAAGTTCTTTCAAAATGTTAGAAGAATGATTCTGAAACTTTTGGGATCTCAGATCCTTTTGAGAATCTGATGAAAGCCATGAACCATCTTCTTGCAAAAAAAAAAAAAAATGTAGGGCTGGCCGAGTGGCTCAGTTGGTTAAGAGATCAAGCTCTGAGCAACAGGGTAAGTGGTAAGATTCCCACATGGGCCAGTGAGCTGCACCTGAGCTGAGCTGCCACTGAGCTGCCAACAGGTGGCAGGATGGCTCAGCTGCTGAGAACACAAGCTCCTAACAACAAGGTTGCTGGTTCAACTCCCGTATGGGATGGTGGGCTATGCCCATCCGCAACTAAGATTGAACACGGCACCTTGAGCTGAGCTGCCCTGAGCTGCCAATGGGCAGCCAGATGGCTACTGGACTTGGAGCTGAGCTAGCTGCGCCCTCCACAACTGAGACTGAAGGACAACAATTTCCCCTTTCCCACTTCCCCAATAAAATCTTTTTTAAAAATGTACATTGACAAAAATATTGGTGTACTATACAAAAGAGTTCACTGCCCCCTGAAGTCCATCCCTGGAATCCAGGCTGAGTTCCCATTTATCAACATCACCTGAAAGGCCTGTTAGAACATGAGCCTTTGTGTGGGGCTCCAGGCCAAGAATGCCTGATTCAGTAGGTCTAGGGTGGACCCAAGAATTTCCAATTCTAAGAAATTCTCAGGAATTCTGATGCTGCTGGTCTAGGGACCACACTTAGGGAACCACTATTTGAGGATATAATCCATCTGGCCCTAAACATTTGAATATTTTTTTTGTATACAAAACAATGTATACACGTTTTAGAGATGTTATCTATGTATTACTTTTGGAAGTTGAATTGAATTATGTAGCAATGGGTAATGTGATACTCACTCAAAAGATAGCATTAACCAAATGAATGCTAGTGTCATTTATTGTATTACCATTTTAATACAGTTTTTCTTTTCTTAAAAAGTGTATACATTTTTTTGGCACCCTCTGTATTTGAAAACTACTATGGTTTGATATTATTTCCCCATTTCAATTGGTTTCACTTCTCTTTCAATCATATCTGTCCATCCCTTTATAATGTGATCACTGTTCTCCGCAATGGGACAACACTTGGTATTATAATGTCATCTGTCTCAACACCGGGACACCCTGGATTCTTCTTCAATACCCACAATGCCTCACAAGTCATTTTTTCTTATTCTCAGCATTTTTTTCACAACCTCTGATTTGCTTTCCTCATTACCTTTCCTGATACCTCATACACCATTGTTTTGTATTTACCTTCAGTGGCAATTTACTCCCATATTTTATAAGTTTGGCGGTAAGTCGGGTGTATTTTTCATCAGAACTCACCAGAGAGCTCCCTGGTAGCTCTTTTCTATTCTCACTGGGGTAATTTATTTTAACTTGAGTTGCTTCCCATTTAGTCTCAGGCCTTGTGCTTATTTTTGCTTTTCCTCTAAAACTCTGCTTTTCAAAAACCTATAGTGTCTGCACAGCTAATCCAAAAGTCCATAACTTGGCAGTTGCAGACTTCGCAATTACATTTTCCCCCCCAAACTTTCCTGCTATCTCACTAACCAGCAGCCCTCTCTTTGGTGAGAATTATGCCAGTCCAGCAGTTCCTTCCTTTCCTCTCACTCTTCTTAGAGATGACACAGTGCTTAATGAGGACCAGTCAGAACTGGTTGTGGAGAGCTTGGGGGGAATGTCTCAATCACATGTGCCACATTATGTCTGAGTGTCCCTGTGATGGTTTTCTGCTCTGCTCTGCAAAAGCATCACTGTATCCTCTGGAGCCCACATGAGGTCACCTATAAAATGCTTTCAAGGATGCCTCAAAACAAAGCCAGACTCTCCAATATTTAAGAAAAGAGGAAGTTGGAAGGAAAAGTGTCAATCAGCTGGAAGAGGGTGTGGACCCAAGACCTAAGACAGCAGCAGAGCGACCTTGAGCCTATGGGGTGGATCAGTCTAAAGACACCTGTGTGGGGTCTTTCTTCATCCAGGTCTCCTTTAACTTTCTATTGCTCCAGTAACAAATTACTAAAAACTCAGAGGCTTAAACCTACACAAATGTATTATAATTCTGAAAGTCAGATGTCTAAAATCAAGGTTTCCGAAGGGCTGTCTTCCTTCTGGAAGCTTTGCGGGCGGGGGGGAGGGGGGAGGTCCATTTCCTTGCCTCCCACATTTCTTGGCTCATGACTGACCCCTTCCTCACATCACTCTTACTGCTGCTTCCATCACGACATCTCCTCTGTCTTAGGCCCCCCTGCCTCCCTCTTATAAAGGACCTTTATGATTACATTGGGCCCACCTGTAAAATCCAGGCCACTCTCCCCATCTCAAGATCCTTAATTTAACCACATCTGCAACGTCTCTTTTGCTATCTAAATTAACATATTCATAGGACGACGGGTTAGGATATAGACATCTTTGGAGGGCCATTGTTCAACCTACCGCAAGGCCCTAAAGAGAAATGTTATGGCTCAGGACATATAAGTTCCCCCTTATTAGCAGGGTAAAGGCTCAGGATAAGGATGAAACAGAAAAATAATAATAAAATAATAATAATAAAAGATTGTGAGCTGGAAGAGACCATCAGAATTCCACACATACACTCAACTGTGACTCAGAGAGGTTAAATGCCATCCTTAACGTCATACAGCTAGATAATGCCAGACCTAAAACCACAGATTTCCTGCCTGAAACAACTTGTTAAGTGTCACTTACCATTGCCTGTTGTTTTGGCATTTTAACACAGGCCAAGTGTGTCTGTGTTCTAAATTAAAATGCTAGGCTACCTAGGCAGGACTTACAAAGGAATTGAACAAAAACCAGGTCTGCCACAAGCCAGCACTAAAGAATTTACTGGAGGTATGCTTTCCTCGGATAGAGAATGTTGCAGTTGGTACACTGTGTACACAGATGTGCCTCCCGGAGTTGGGAGAGGTAGGTACTGGAATACAGTTCAACACCTTGCCAATTCAGGAACGAGACTGTGGTGATGGTGCAAACAGGCCAGGACACTGGGTGGCCATAGATGAGTGAAGGGGAAGGGAGATCATCGCAGGCAAGGGGAGTGACCAGAGGACCAGAGCAGAAGGGAGCGAGATGAGCTGACTGGGCAAATGAGAAAACCAAGTTTCTGCAACCAAATAATAAATGTGAGGCTGAAGGAATGGGAGGCAAGCAGATTCATAAAAGCTCCGAAGAGCTGACAGAGAGGTTAGCTCTGAGACAGCAGCCAATAGGAAAGTGGTGAAGAATTTCCAGAAAAGGGGTGGCCTGGATAAAACTGCTCATCGGGGAAGATTTCTCTAAAACTGGTGCTGGGAGTGGGAGCAGCAGTTCACAGAAAAGAGATGGAACACAGGGAGACATAAACATCATTATTGACAGAAATCATGACACAGAGAAACTAGATACGTGCTCTAAAGAAAACAAGCAAACAAAGAGATTCAGAACAACAGTCTCGAACCCCCCGTTCCCCGAGGCTTCCTCAGGACCGTGAAGGCATTTCCCCCGTCTCTTGCACATGCGAATTCAAATTTAATGAATCTTGGTTTTCCCAGAATTTGAAATCATTGCAAAAAGGTTACCTTTGAGGTCCAAATATCTGGATATCATTATTGTTGTAGTTTTTTACTAAAAAAAGGAAAATCACCCACATCAGAGGGATGAAATACAAAAGTTAACACCCGCTCCCCCCAAAAATGGAGAAACAGATTACATTTTCCTGTGCCAAACACCCCCTGCACCACCATGCTAACCTCCTGTTGACGACAAATCTCTGTTTAATTTAAATTGAGAGCTGACTAGGCAAAAAAAAACAAAAAAAACGGGGGGGGTCCTAATTGTGTTCTCTAATAACAGTCGCTAATGCACAACTGATGTTTAAAATAATAATGATAATAGTAATTATTCGTGCATGTCCTGCACAGACCAGGTCACACCACCATCCAGAATGAAATAATAAGCAGACACACCGCCCCACGCTGAAATATGCAATCATCAGAAAAGCTGCTGGAAGCCAGGAGAATGGAACAGAATGTGGTCAGTCTCCTGTAGGGCAGCTCAAGCCTGCGGAGCCCTGACAGGCCCAGCCGAGAAGTGCCTGCTGATGGCCGTGGCAGGGGAAGGGGGTGAAGGGAGTCAGCTGTGA
>NW_017732086.1:64414-71722 GCF_001890085.2 Hipposideros armiger
TTGAAGGGTGGACTAGGCACTGGCATTGGTGCATAGCTTCCCAAGGGGAGTACTTTGAAGGTGACCATAGTGATATTCAGCAATGAGGTATGTAGAACATTTTCTAGGATGGGTTTGTGAACTTAATTGTCAAACCTCATAAGGTATTCGACATAAGGCACTTCGTAAACTGCGAAGTTCTGTACCAATCTGAGGGATTACCTGGCATTTGCTTAAACTACCCCCTAAACTCACCCATTTGGATTAAGGTTTTGTTTCTTCAGTGACCTCCCCCTCAAAAAAGCAATTATATCAGGAGAAAAAAAGAACTTAACCTGCTGGCTCCCAATAACATGTTTGCTGAAGGAGTTATTAGTTTTATTTTGTTTTGCTTTCATTGATATAAAATTCACATAACAAAATTGACCATTTAAAGTGTACAGTTCAGTAACATTTAGTACATTCACATTGTTGTGCAACCACCACCTCTATCTAGTTCCAAAATATTTTTATCACTTGAAAGAAAATCCCATGGCCATTAAGTAGCTATGCTCCATTTAACCCTCCCCCCAATTCTTGGCATCCGCCAATCTGCCTTCTGTCTCTATAGATTTACCTATTCTGAATAGTTCATATAAATGGAAACACACAAGATGTGACCTTTTAGGTCTTGCTTCTTTCACTTAATGTTTTTGAAGTTCATCTGTGTTGTAGCACATATGTGTACGTCATTCCTTTTTGCGGGTAACAATCCATTACGTGGATATACCATAATGTGTTTAACAATGCACCCATTGATGACCATTTGGGTTGTTTCTACCTGTTAGCTATTGTAAATGGTACTACTATGAACATTCATGTACAGGTACCTATCTGAGTCCCAGTTTTCAGCTCTCTTGGGTATATACCTAGGAGTGGAATTGCTGGGCCATGTGGTAACTCCGTGTTTAATGTTTGAGGACCTGAAGGCATTCATTGAGCCTCTAGAATGGAGAATATGGGGCACAGGACTGGGTTGCTGTGGTGAGTGAGGAAAGTGACAAGTCACAAAGCACTGGGAAGGATGGAAGGCAGTGCCATCCTGAGGGAAGTCCCAGGGTGTGGAGGAAAGGAAGGGAGTACCCTGAAGGTCCCTAAGGAGAAAGAACCAGAGGAAAGCATGCATGGAAAGCACGGGGGAGCGGTACAACAAGCACCTGAGTGAAGGGGAGTGCCGTGGACAGGAAGTCGGGAGCAAGATACACCCTAGCTCCCTAGCAAGCTTTCCAAGAGCTGCAATGAGCTCTTTCAAATTAGGGGCTTTAATCCTATATGAGCTGTTTAAGTTCCTCAGGCCCTACTGCGTGTGTGACACAATAGAACTCCATGTAACCTCATACTGTTAACTCTCATATAGTCATTAAACTGGTCATCTTTGTTTGTCTTATCTTCCCACCTCTTTCCTAATCATATAAAAAGCTGGGACCCTGACTGCCTATTTGTTTATTATTTACTTACTTATTACCTTCTGTACTGCCTAATAGAGTGCCTCAGCAGAACAGGCCCTTAATATTGGGTCTTCGGAAAAGTCATGACGTATTTTGCCTATGTTTTTCAAAGGTCATTTATTTATATAAAGAACAAAGATCAATCATTGATATATTGCCCATTTTGTTCAGTAACTTTTTGCCATCTTTCAGTGAGCTTCATAATTCCTCGTTTATAGAAGGACCTGTCTTTATCAGCAAAAAAACTGAACAAGGTGCTGATTTACAGCCTCATCTGAATTGAACATTATACCACGCAAGGAGTTTTGAAGAGAGCGAAACAAGNGGGCAGCTCAAGCCTGCGGAGCCCTGACAGGCCCAGCCGAGAAGTGCCTGCTGATGGCCGTGGCAGGGGAAGGGGGTGAAGGGAGTCAGCTGTGAGGTCCCCACCCTGTCCCCCTCATGGTGGGCACCATGAACAGGTGTTGAGCGGTTATGTCACAGAAGCACCCAGGACACCCTTGTCTCCCCAAGCAGTTTGAATCGGGCTGCCAGATGACAGTGACTAGATCCATCCTCCCTCTCCAGGATGACTGCTGGCTTCCAAGGGGCAGGATTTCATTCAATAGCTCCCAGGATGGCTTGGGGAGGTGATTTTCTCTAAGAATAAACCATTGTGGGAAGAGCATGGGGTGGCCTCGCCTTTGCATGCTAGCTCCCATTACAGCGTGCAGAGAAAGCTGGAAGAAAGTGTGTATTCAGAGCAGCGGAGGTGTCAGTAACATGAAACTGAATAGCCTGTGCCAAGAACCACAGCAAGGTCAGAGCTAGCACACCGCGCTTCCTGCTGGGGGCGTATCTAAAAGCATCTCTTCAGCACAGGTCAGAGGCAGTAGCCCTGTAAAGACACTCCTATATCCTTGTTTACTTGGTATTCCCGCAGCCCTCCAGGAAAGCAAGATATCATCATGGTGAAACAGATGTGCTCTGCGGCCAGTAGCCTGAGTTCAAATCCTGTTTCTTGGTGTGTGAACTTGAGGGTGAAATTTGCCTTTGTCTAAGTGGCTTGAATGCCTGAAACTGTGTGAGGTTGGCAGCTACCTTAAACAGCCTTGTGAGGCTGGCAGGGCACTTGACCTTTATGTAAGTTGATAATGGTGTGAATTCTAAGGTCATGCGCACAGCACACTTGGCACCATGCTGTGATAAGCATGTAGAAAACAGAAGCTTTTCATCTCTATAAGGGTTCTTATCACCTCATAGTCCCATTTTATGACATGTTGCCATTTTGTCCACTAGTGTTCCTTTAAACAAAAAATGTGAGTTCCTGCAGTTCCCAAGGCTGCATATTGTTAATGGATACATCCCAGTACCTAGCACAGTACAAGGCACTCAGCTGGCAAGAAACAGATACTTAATGAAGCAATGAGTGCTCCAAGTATTTGGGGATGATCAGACTGGAAAACAGAAAACAAGCAGGAAATGATGGTTTGTTTCACAAATATTAAGGAAGTCTCTTACTTGGAGAGGGGAGGCAGCTAACTCAGGGACGTGCAGAGAGGAAACCTGGAGGTAGAGGAAATGAATGCGGGGTCTGCATAAGGAAGAAATTGCTCAGGATTCGACAGGTGGAGACGAGGAGGAGGCCGGAATACCCATAGCTCCTCATGGCTGGGAGTGCTGCTACCTGAGGCAGGGAAGGTGAAATCCATGCCGCCCACCTCTGAGGTTACCCGAGTAACAGTAACGGAGGAGTAGCAGCAGGGGCACCTTTATGCTCACTGTTGAAGGATTTCCTCCCTATTTCATTGCAAAGATTTAAAAAAATAAAATAAAATAAAATAAAATAAAGATGGCCCCATGTGGAGAATGAGCAAGCTGTAAAGCCAAAGATGGGCCTGCGTAGGGGGAGAAGAGCATGGATGTGCCAAGGCATCATAAAGGCTCTCCAAGGAGACGAGGCCTTGGGAAAGCATTACCCTCTGTGTGCGCCAAGGCCAGTACCCCCGTCTGCCAAGGCAGTGCCACTCCCACGGGCTGGTGCTGCCCCAGGAGCCAGAGAAAGCTGGCCATAAAGGACGTTTGCCCAGACAGATAAGTGATAGTCCAGGAATTCTGGACGCCCTCATTCTAGCATTAGCCTTGCTGGCTCCAGGGGCCATGCCCAGCGCGACAGCCAGCAGGGCTGCACTCTCATGCCAGGCAGCACAGACGCCGACTGCACAGGCCAGCCTCCAGCCGGAGTTTCCGTGGGCTATTTGCACCCTCTTGTTTTTAAGTGCTGGCTCTGAACCCACAGACCTCAGAGCAGGCAGCTTTCTCGGCTACGGGTGGGAGCTAATTATAGCCAGGCCCTTGTCACACTGAACTCTCTTTCTCTCAGGCCAGGAGCAGAGCTGGGCACCCACACCTGTGCTGGTAACAGACATTTCCTGTCACTCACGTTGGCTCTTGTCCTTAGCTGTTAGTTAGTTAAAGGGCAGAGTCACAGGTGCCCCTGGGCTGCCTCTGACACAGCCGCTCACCTCTCTCTCCCTTTCTGCTTTCTTTTCCTGCCTCCACACTCTGTCTTCCTCCTCCTCTTCCATTCTCCCCGTCTCTGGAAGTTCCTGTCTCCCTTCTCTATGCCTCAAGCCTAGAGACATCAGATCTTCTTGGTAATATGTTGACACTAGGAGGTGGCTGACCTCTACATGCAGGACGACACTGTTCCAAGAAAATCATTATGCAGTTGGTCCATAGATTTCAATTTCCTCAAGTCATTTTTATTCTCACGCTCAGAATCGCTCAAAGTGGACATTACCTATGTCCTCATTTTCTAGAATAGCCTCTCAAACCACAACACTGCGTCTGTGGGCTGGATCCCACGCCCTCTCACTTTCTCAGGGACTTTGCTCCTGCAGTTATCGCCTCACCCTCCTGAATCATCGATCGCTCCCTCCTTTTGATTCTTCCTATCAACCTACAGACATGCTTTAGGGATGTTTTTCCCTACCAAAAAAAAACAACAACAACAAAAAAAAAAAAACACCCTGAGCCCCACACCCCCCTTAAGCTCCAGGCCCTGTCACTGCTAAACTTCACAGGACACTTTTCGAAGGCATGATCTACATGGTCCACATTTCCTCGCCTCCCGTTGCCCTTTCGCCCATTCCCTCAGGATTCCCATACCCTCCACGTAATTGCATCTGCCTTTAGCCTCTCACTCATGACCTCCACGATGCCAGCTTCAGGGATTCCCTCTCCGCTCTCATCCTACTCCGGCCTCTCAGCAGCAGTTGATATAAGTGCCAGTCCCCCTGCTAGAAACTATTTTCTCCCTTAAATTCCGTGAGCCCTCATGCCAGGCTCCTTCTCTACCCTCTCACAGCTCGGTCTCTTGCTTTCTTCAGGTTCTCTTTTAAGAGAAACTCGCCTATTCCCATGTCTTTAAGTACCTTCTATACCAACTGTTAAAAAGATTTGCGCAGCTCACTGTCCCTACCGAACCCCATGTCAACATCCAGTAGGCATCTAAAAGTACATCTAAATTGTGATTGTCAACACTCCTTCTGAGTCTCCTTTCCCCGCAGCGTTCAACCCGTCAGGAAATAGCAGCTCTACTCACCCCATTACTTGAGCCATAAACATGTGCCTTCCTTTCCTTCCCTCACACCCCTATCTAACCCATTAGCAAGTCTTCCTTGTTCAGCCTCCAATATAATAGGCCAGATCTCCTCACCAGCTCCACTGCCTCCATTCTACCCAAAGCCTCCTTCTTCTCCATCAAGACAAGTGCAGTGCACACTTTCTTGTTCTCCATTGCCAGCCTCTAAACCACTTTCACACAGAAAAGCAGAGGAACCTTTGTAACACATTTATCTAAGCACGTTACTCCTCTGTTTACAACCCTGCAGTGCCTTCCCAGTGCTCCTAGAACAGTACCTGACACAGAGTACGAGCTCAATAAATAGCTGTTGGATGAATAAATAAATAAATACTCAGCCACGTTCACATGACTGAAGCACAAGAATAGATGCTTTTAGGTTGCCGAAGGGAGCTGCTTTTGTCATTCTTTACACATTGTTCAGGTTTGATAATTAACTGATGGATAAATAACAGCTATATTTATTAAATGTGTCCAGTGTTGGGCCAGCCGAGTGGCACGTTGGTTAACAGCTGGCTTGGGATGCCAGCTCTGAGCAGCAGGGCCCCGGTTCACATTCCACATGAGGGCCAGTGACACTGCCCTCTACAACTAAGATGTTGAACAACAGCTCAACCTGGAGCTGGGCTGCCCTGAGTCGCCGGTGATGGTGTAGGCTGTAGCCCCTGCTGCAGTGGGCTGCCATAAGCTACTGTGTGTGGCCGGCAGCCAGCGTGAGTGGCCAGCAGCTCGTGTGAGCTTCCAAGAGCCGCCGTGAGCGGCCATCCAGTGGCCGGCAACCGATCTTACTCACCCGGGAAGAGCACAGTGATAATACCAACATGGGCCAGTGAAGCAACGTCCTCCACAACAAGACTGAAGAACAAAAGGACAGCAACTTGTCTGTTCCCCTTCCTCCGATTCCCCAGCACTGTTTCCCTCCCCCAATTCCCCAATAAAATCTTTTAAAAAAAATGTGTCCAGTGCTAAACTGTGGAGTTGGGTTTATCCATCTCCCTTATTTACAGGACAACACAGCTAGTGAGTGCCAGAGCTGGGCGTTAAGCCCAGGACTGTCAGGCTCCAAAGCTCACATCCTCTCTACTCAGTTCAATTGCTCCTTCAACAAATGTTTACAGAGAATGAGTTATACCAGGCACTCTGCAAGGTACTCGGAAATGAGGGAAACATGGTCCTCATCTTCAAGAGGTTTACATTCTGAGGACCATCCTCCCCTCAAAAGGGAATGGGAAAAATGAATGAACAAAAGAATGAAGTCAACATTGTTTCAAAGCCTACTATCTGCCAAGTGCCTTGGAAGGCACCAGATATGGGGATTATACCAGCGAGTCCCTGCCCTCAAAAGGCTCTCCTAACCAGCCACATAATAAGTTCCCCTTGACCTACCCATTTCTGACTAATCATATGATATCTACGCCTCCCACTTCCATCCATTACACCTTTACATCATAGATAATGTCAATATTGTTCAATCATTACGTTGTTCACGTAAAGTGTCTAAATATCAGATACCTAGAGAAAACATGTGATCTCTCCCTGAAACAGTATTAGTCACCTTGGCTTATAATCAAGGACTGTCCTGAATCCTGACGTGCTCTTAAATTCTAAGGCGCAACCAGCGTGTGCTTCTATTTCCAGGTGAGGCTTCAGGGGATGGCACTGGATTTGGAGCTTAGTGAAGGGATCAGGTTCAAACTCAGAGGTGAGGTGACGTTATTCCAGGTGACAGGAAGTGTGAACTATCACCTTTTGTGGGGTGATAAGACAATGAGGAGGAGGAATGACAGCAAAGTTGTAAGGGGTTTATACAGGGTCTGACAATTAAGTTCACAAACTTGTTGCAACAATGTTGCTAACTATTTTTGATATCAGAGGAATTATTCATTATGAATTTGTACCAACTAGAAAAAAGTTAACCAAGCTTACTATTTGGAAGTGCTGAAAAGGCTGCATGAAAATGTTAGATGACCTGAACTTTTCACCAACAATTCATGCTCTTGCATCACGACAACGCACCAGCTCACACAGCACTGTCTGTGAGGGAGTTTTTAGCCAGTAAACAAATAACTGTATTGGAACACTGTCCCTACTCACCTGATCTGGCCTCCAATGACTTCTTTCTTTACCTGAAGATAAAGGAAATACTGAAAGGAAGACATTTTGATGACATTCAGGACATCAAGGGTTATACAATGACAGCTCTGATGGCCATTCCAG
>NW_017732086.1:74401-81911 GCF_001890085.2 Hipposideros armiger
TAAAACAGTAAAATATGGCAAAAATGCACAGTTTGGTCTTCCATCTTCAACTTGTAAAATCTCCAAAACTCAACCAAATCGCTCAATTTTTTTCTTAGAATGAAGCTAGAACTGTCAGCTGTCATATGACATAGCAATAACATAGTGGGTCATCGGAAAATCATGACGCATTTTTGCATTGAAAAGCATAGAAAAATATGTCATGACTTTCCTGACAGCCCAATAGATGCGAATGACTCTAGTACTTCCAAAAATGAACTAGTGCCATCTGTTGCAAACATGCATCAATGACTTTTCTGAAGACCCAATAAATGCAAGTTGCTTCCTTGCTTGATTTTTTAAACCCATAAAAATGTGTCTTTGTTTAATGTGGAGGTGACAAAACTACCAAATGCAGTTTCTTGCCCTCAATATTTTTGCTAAAAACTGCAAGATTGTTCCTTGTATGCCTTTGTCAAGTACCTTCATCCTTAATAGGGGCAGTGTGCTGTCAATGCTTATCCCCACAGTCAGGGTAAGAGGGAGGATGAAGATGACGATTGAGAGAGTTGGGCCAAACTTCAGTTATCTTCTATTTCATGTACATGGGATCTGTGCCTGTAAACCACAGCTTTCTGCCGTTATCTTCCACTTACATGTGGTGGGGGTTGGGGTGGGGGGTCCTGAAGAACATAGACGTAAGTTTGAAATTCTTGTAACATGTCCAAGTAATCATATGCTACTAGCTTTTTACGATCGTATGAAAATGACAATATTTATTAACTATTACTGATGTGGCAGGCTGATTAAATAGTCCTGCACACTCCAAGATTAAAAGTTCAGGACAAATGAGATTTAGGGCAATCATTTCCCCAGGAAGTAGAACATTCCCCAGGAAATAGGAAAAAAAGAAAACATCCGGGAAAGTTTAAGGCTTCATCAAGGATCGATCCACTGTGGGTTGTTAAGCGTCTCATTTAGCACTTATATATGGGACACTCCTAACCCTGGTGCCTGACAGCCTGGGTCCCCATGGGACAAAAATCTGAACTAAGGTAATCTGAACATAGGAGGTATTCTTGGATCTGTCCAGGACAAAATTTTATCTACCACATGTCTTTGTACCTTTAGAGAGGGCTGGAGCTTGGCTATCTGTGTCCCCATAGGAGTAACAACTGTACAGGAGCTGAATGAATGATTGTCCTGTATATAGTGTGTGTGTGTGTGTGTGTGTGTGTGTGTGTGTGTGTATGCATCAGAGTCATGCTAGGGAAGAAAGCGCATCACATATACTGTTGCTGGGAGTGACCTCTAAGGAAAGGAATTTGACAGAATTTACCAAAATTACAAACGCACACACCCTTTGATCTAGTGATTCCATTTTAGGAGCTGATCCCACAGGTCTGCTCTCACATGCATGAAATGATATATATACAGTTATTCATTGCAATGATGTTTGTAAAAGAAACAAAAAATGGAAACAACCTAAAAGTCCTTCCTTCCATGAACTGGTCTTTGGTTTAGACACCATAAGCAGTCACTGCCAGCCTAAGTTCGAACTCCTTAGTCCAGCGCCAGAGCCTCTCAATCTATCAGCCCAACCTCCCAGCCTCATCCCCCAACTCTCTTGGTAGGAATTCTACCCTCCACCTGAACTTCAAGCTCCTGGAAGACAGGGACCCTAACTGCGGCTGTTCCATATATTCCTGAGTGACACAGTGGTCAGCCCACAGCCTGCCACGTGGACTGGTCAGTAATTACCTGTAGATGACTGGATGTCTGAATGACCAGTCCTGATGCCCTAAATGCACTGTCAAGTACTTTCTCCATGTTGCCCCCTCTGTCTGGAGTACCCCTACCCCTTCTCTAGAGAAACCCTGCTCATTCCTTAAGTCCCACCTTAGTGAGCCTTCCCCAAGCCATAACGCTTCTCTCATTCATATTCCCAAAGCCCTGACGCAGTCTCTACCACAAGGCTAGTCCCTTTACACTCTCATCAGTGCACGGATCTGCTACCCCCTATCAAATTATAAAATGCTTGAAAGCAAAGGCTACTTCCTATTTATATCCCCAAAGCCTGTCATGGTTCCCGACACATTAGGCACTCAGCGAATAGTTGTTGAATAACTTGTGGGGGTAAGAAGGAACTTGGAGACTTCACTTATCATTCCCTCTTAGCTCAGAAATATAAATCAGCATTTCAATTCAAATCATTGCTACCTTGTAAATCCAGAGATCCCTGCCCTTGGGACCAAGATAAAGAAGCAAAAATATTTGAATGAGGAGGACGATGCATGGAGTTGCTTAATCATTTCCAAAATCCACTTATTCTTTGAGATAGACCAGAATTCAGGGAGTTTTTTTATCAGCAGAACTTCCCACAGTTCTCCATCGAGAGAGTTGGCATTTGAGCTCCATAACCACTGAATGGGAGCATAAGAAAACTTAGCAAGTAAAGAAATCCAGGGGAAAAAAAACCAGTCACGTGTAGGAAAGTCCTGAAGTCGGGGCAGCTGCCCCAGGCTGTCATAACACAGTGACCAAACAATCACCTACTTCTGCCCTCTGCTAGTTGAGTGAAGGAAGTCCTCAAAGAGGCAGACAGTGATGAAAAGAAGCCACAAGCTGTGCAGGGACACACTGATGCTGGAGTAATTTTCAGTAACAATCAACAGCCTAGCCAGGTGAATACTAGAAAACAGCTCTGTGAAGAGGCAGACCTGCCTGACTGGCTAGTGGCAGCGATTTAGTTGATTTATTTATGAAGAGCCCAGATGAATGTACTTCCTAAATCATCGCTAGCTACTCCAAGGTTGCAGTTTTAATGTTATCACTGCCCACTCAGCCAGAGAGACAGAAAGACTTCCCCATAAGTCACAAAGCTCCAGTCCCCAGAGATGCATCACACTTTGATTTACAGCACCCTACTCCAGGAGGGAACAAACCAATGGGTTCCTTGTTCATTCATTCATTCTCTCATTCATTTGTGCGGCATGTCTTTATTGAGTATCCACCATCACCAAGCACTGTGCCCGCCTTATGGCACAAGCAAAAATGAAACGGTACAACTCCTGGGCCGGTCGAGTGGCTCAGATGGTTAAGAACGCGTGCTCTGAGCAGCAGAGTCACTGGTTCGATTCCCACATGGGCCAGTGAGCTGCGCCCAACCTGAGCTGCCACTGAGCTGCCAACAGGTGACAGGATGGCTTAGCTGGTGAGAGCACGTGCTCCTAACAGCAAGGTTGCTGGTTGGACTCCCACATGAGATGGCGGGCTATGCCCTGCCGCAACCAAGATTGAACACGGCACCTTGAACCCACGGGTGGCCGAATGGTTCAGTGGTTAGAGCGTGCACTCTTAGCAACAAGGTTTCCAGTTTGACTGCCGCATGGGATGGTGGGCTATGCCCACCCGCAACTAAGATTGAACACAGCACCTTGAGCTGAGTGGCCACGAGCTGCTGACGGGCAGCCAGGTGGCGACTGGACTTGCAACCAAGTTAGCTGAACCCTCTACAACTAAGATTGAAGAACAACAATCTGGCTGTTCCCCTTCCCCAATTCTCCAACACTGTTTCCCTTCCCCAATTCCCCTGCTCTAGGCCACAGTGTGCCTAACCAGAGAGAGGTGTGCAAACAACATTAATTTGACGGTAAAGATCATCAGTGCATCAATTTCAGAGCAAACAACCCAATGGAAAGTGTTTGGCGAGACACGAAAGTGGAGGAGAAGGGAGTGGCCTAACAAGCAAATTTGTTTTTCTTGATGCCTAGACGGTAGGTAAACAATACTGTTTACCTAAAGTGGGCCTCTTTTGAAAATATATGTATTTATATTCAGGAATGTTTATTGTCCCTTAGCTTCCAATTTAAGTTGCAATCCTGCATTTGGTCAGCCCCTACTGGGGGCCACCTCTCACCGGTCATTGGACCTGGGCTTCAGTGTCTAAGATGCTATCTGTACAATTGGCCCACTTCATTTTTGAAAGTGTTTCAATCTCAGGTGATATGTTAGCTTACATTCTGCTTTCCTCCCTTTAACATTATATCATAATATTTTTCCATAATGATCTTAGCAATCACCTTTGTTATAATGCCATAAGCATCTATCAAGTGCATGGACTATGTTTACCTTTGATTAAACATTTAGATGGCTTGGTCCTTTTTGTGAAAAATAACATAACACTGCACTGTGGAATATAGGGACTAAATGAAGAATAATACTACTGTATCCAGTATGGGAGGCAATCTCCTAGTGCCTCCCACATAACCATAAATTCCTCTCTCAGAGCAGAACTAACAATCATAATTTAATTGAGCACCTACTGAGTGCCACAAGAAGAACCCTCCAAAACTTCCATTATTGAGCTTGCGAAGCAAAAATTATACAGATCGAAATCCTCCTTTTCATTTTCTTATTTGTCTATTTTTATTTAAAGTCAAAGTCTCCTGAGGTAAGAAAATTTTGCTGTGTTTCTTAATGTTTTCATCTCAGCTGTAACCTAACAAACAATATCCAGGGTGCCATCTATTGCTCATTGCATAGTTATGTTGTTGTTGTTTTTTCTTTTTGAAGACAGCCAGCCATGAGAAGGTGAGAAAACTTATTAAAGCTGAAAATTGTGATCCTGAACTCTCCAAAGCAGCAAAGCAAATCAAACTGCTGTGTGTGGACAGTGCCTGAAAAGAATCACGAACTGCACAGCACAACGGCGGGACCCAGATACAAATGGGTCAGTGGAAAGCCCAGCGTTCACCAATGGCAGCGCAGCAGCCAAAGAAGCTCCCGATTTTCTTTCTGAACAGATGAAACTGGGAAACACAGATTTAACTGCAAATAGGTAGATAAGTAAGAAAGCTTTTGCGATGAAGTAGAGGCAGCCTTCAAAGGCTTTGATCTGCTCACAGAAGAAAGCCCAGACTCCTGAGCAGAGCAAGCAAGCATAGCATACACTACCCCTCCTCACACAGCTTTTGCTTTTACTCCAACCTAGACCATTCCTGGCTCTCCCCTCCCTTTGTTGCCCCCACCCCCACCCCCGCGCACGCCTCTGCTCACCTGGTTTCCTCTACCATGAAGGCTCTGGCCCCTTCTCCCTGGCATCTGGTCAAAAGCTGACCTCATCCCTTAAACACTGCAAGCCGAGCTTTACAGTCACCCTCAGCAGAACCACTCCCTAGCCCTCCCAGCTGGAAGCAATCTCTCCGGGCCTTCCACCATGCTGTTCTCCCTCTCTTGGCTGCCCAGACTTGCGCCAGGTTTGGCTTCTCTCACTACCTGTGCCTTCAGACCTAGTGCCTGCCCATGGTAGCCTCTCAATAAATGTTTGCTTCCTTTTGTTAAATCAAACCACGGACCAAACAAAACAGCCATCCTATTAATTGAGGCAGAAGTTGCATCACAGAGCCTGAATAACTTTCAGTGGTTAAGAGGAAGGAGAAAGATGGTGGCAGGTGATGGGGACAAGATGTGTTCATGTGAGCTAAGGACACAGTGACTTTGTGAGAAAATCACTGCATAGAAGTCACCACTTCATCAGGAAAAGGAAACTGGAGTGGGACAAACCATCTTAGCGATTAGTTCTCCTTCCCTTCCATTCCCTCCCCGCGCCGGGTAGCCCGCCTCCTCCTAAGCCAGAAAAGAGAAAACGGCCCCCAGCACGTGTGGGAATACCTCTGAAACTTTCTGATCAGGAGTATGTGGATAGAGATTTCATTTTCTTTCTTCTTCCTTTCTTATTTTCTTCTTTTTTTAATTCTAGGTTTTGTTTCCAAGATCACAGAGTAAAATCACAGGGGACAGCATGTGAAGCCAAAATCATGTCAGCTGTGCCTCAGGGAAGTGCGTTTAACAGGATGCAAAAGTGGACCCGAGGGGAAAAAGACAAGAGGCAGGAATAATCTCAGAGCCCAGGTATGGCGAGGGACACACCTGCTTTGTGAGTGTAGCCACTCTCACAGGTCAGAGGCAAATAACGGTGCTGGAAAGGTGGGGTGGGGGTGGCGGGGTTCCAGACAGCCCTGCCACCAGAGCCTGCACTTTTTCAAGGCAGAGAAAAGAGCCCAATGCTTACCCCTCTACCCACACTGACCTCACGCCCTCCCCTTTCTCCAGCACTTTTGGAGAAATGTCCAAACCACATTCCCATTGCTTCCAGTCGGTTCCCTGCCACACACCTCACTGCGCACACACACACACACACCTTGTGTCCCCTGCTCAAACCTCCAGTCTAACCTCTCCCCACATCTCAGCCTTGCCTCCTCCTACGTTCCTAAGATCAAGATCATCTAACAGAGCTCCCTGAATTCTCTCCTCCAAAACTTCCATATATGCTGTACCTATTGTACCGTTTCCCCCTGGTCTCAGGGGCAGGAGCCTCAGGGCGCACCTGGCTCCTCCCCATTGCTCACCTTTCCCCTCCCTCACCTCCCTTCACTCCTTCCCCTCCATCTAACACCCTAAATTGGGGTTTTCCACTTTTTTCTCTGTATGTGCTTTGTGTTTAATTGTATCATCCATTTATACAGAATTCACTTGCATTAATCCATTTACAGTCTTTTCCAATTTTCATTTCCGTTGGCCAAATATATTGCACATAATATTCGACATGTACTTGAATTTCTCACTGATTACAAATCAGCTAGGGTCCACTCCACCCCGCTCCCCTTTTTAAAGAGTATGATCTCACTGTTATTTTAACAGAAAAAAAATTAAACTGGAATTTCCCTCTTTCCGCATATCACCCATGTCATATTTTGCAGTATTCACCATCTTCTCCATCTTACAAATAAATCCATCGAAATTGATCTAATACTGTCAAATTTTCTGTACATTTCATTGTTTCTTTCCAAACTGATTATTCGCAAGTAGATCAATTTTACTTCACCTCAAGCCTTCTACAACTGACTGTTCACCTCAAATTTACTTTTACTGTCTTCTTTCACATTCTAGCACAACCAGACTTGTTACTTTAAAGCAAAACTAGCCTCTTTTTTCCTTTTTATAATAAAAATTTACTACCAGTCAATTTTCCTTCTTTCTTGCTTTTCAGACAATGCTAAAACTTTCAATGAATTTCTTAAGGCAATTTTTTTCAATAGTCAAGATACAGTAAGTCACTTCACATGTGCTTCTCACTCCAAAATGTTACATTTTAAAACAGTATGGTTAATGTCAACTATAATTTAACATATAGATATATAGTCACGGGATGTGGAATACAGCATAGGGAATAGAGTCAATGGAATTGTAACAGCTCTATACGATGTCAGAGGGTTGTAGATTGGAGCAAGAGGAGTGTAAATGTCTAACTATTACATTGTTTTGTACATCTGAAACTAATAAAAAATAAAATAATAAAATAATCTTTTGAAATTACAAACAATAAAAGTAAAATAATCTTTTGAAATTAAAAAAAAAAAAAACAACAACAACAGGGGCCGGCCGAGTGGCGTGTTGGTTAAGAGCTGGCTTGGAATGCCAGAGGACCCCGGTTCGGATCCCACATATGAGGGCCAGTGACACTGCCCTC
>NW_017732086.1:82451-108371 GCF_001890085.2 Hipposideros armiger
CCCCAGCACTGTTCACATCCCCTAATTCCCCAATAAAAAAAAAAATCTTAAAAAAATAAAAAACAACAACATGGCTTAATTTTACTTGGTAAAGTTGATGTGATTAAATACAGACACAGAGAGACATTTTTAATCAAGGAAGAAAAATACTTTAAAGACATGCCAATCTGAAAAAGCACTAAAATAAAGACAAGCACATACTAAAATCTACTTTACCATAAAAAATAATGATTGGCAGATTAAATGAACAAAAAATGAAGAATGTTCAGTGAACACTGAAGATAAAGCATTTCAGTTGATAAAATGGAAAATCTATTAAGTTTTATAGTCTGTTTCCCAAGAAGTTATGCTTTTCAAAGAAGTTATGTAAATTTCAAAATAATATTAATACAAACATATAGTTCATGTATAATTTAAATGTCAATCTTAAAACTTCAAATTTTACATGCTAGATTTACTAAAGAAACACTGATAATAACCTAGTTCTTGCAAAATTCTAAGTTTGGGCAAATATTATAAATATCACAATTAATTGGTTTTATAAAGTCATGATAAATCCAGAATTAGGAAATCCATTTTATAAATATTTCAATTGATTAAAAACACCAGACTTGCATGTTCTAAGTGAATTGAAAAAGTATATCTTAAAAAATATATAAATTAACATGGTCTACACACCTTGAGCTGCCATAAAAAAAAAGAATAAAAAATAAAAAAACAGAAAAGCCTATAAAATAACCCACCAATGCGCCCACGCTCACATTAGAGACACAGGGACTTCCATTCTGAGGCTGGGCTGCTACTTTTACTTTCCCATTTTTTAAAAACCCTTCCCTCCAGCTCTTCTACTGTCCTCCTTTCCTTTAATGTTAATTATCTTGAAAGAGAAGCCTCCATTTATAATCCCCCATTCTCCGGTCAATCCTTCCCAGGGTTGCATTTTGGCTCTTCCCAGCCTTGCGTCCTATCTCATCACAATGAATCCACCTGGATTCCTGTATTTTACCTGAATGAGAAACCTGCATATCTGAAGCCCTGCACCTTCCATCTGACTGCAGACTCTAAGATTGGCCCCTACCCCTGATGTAGACTCAGTGCTCAAGTCATCACAGCCCCAGATGCGGGACCTCTCCCTGCTGGGACAAGCACCAGCTGCCTCTGGTACCTGCCCCAGGGAACGTGCCCCATCTGGCTTGTCAGAAATCTGGTTCAGATCTCATCCTGTCTTCCTGACCCATTGTAGTCTCCTTCTCCCAATCTTAGATCTATATTTTTCTTTCTCTTATCTTTGTCCTTCAGAGCTTTGCCCAAGAAGCCATTTCATAAGTTAGTACAAAGAATTGATGTTAAGGTTTGTCTTCAAACGGTGGAAACATAGGATACTGGGGAGAAAAGAAAAAAAGCAGCATTAAAAAAAAGGCCAGGAATCTCCACCAAACACAAATGCCAAGATTTCCTTTCTGTAACACATGTCCACACAGAAAGCAAGTAGTAAAAGGGAGTCAGGATTTTTTTCTTACAGTTTGTCTTTCACATGCACCTTAATAAAAAAGAATATTTATAGTCTCGTAAGTTTTAAGGTGTCAAGACCCAAACCTTTTCTTTAAACAGCAAATAGATGGATGTAATGTTGCAAAGTAATAATATATTAACTCTGCATTTCGGGAGTTTTGTTAAGTACCCAGTGCATGCACAAAATGATAAAATGTACATTTAAAATGGAAAAATTTTCTGCATGCCTGAAATTTCTTTGTCTTCTAGTTCCAATTACTTATTTCATGATACTAAGCAAATTGGAATGGAAAGGAACATCTATTCATTCAAAACAGTGAAATGTGGAGGAAAAATCTGATTGTGTTCCATACAGGCATGTGCTATGTAATGCATTTTTTAATGAGCAAAAAAAAAAAATGCCCACAAAATTTGGTGATACATCATTAATGTGATTTGAGAACTGAAATTTGCTCATGGAAAACATCTTCAACTAATATAAGATACCAAGGATGCTAAATATTAATATTAAAAATTTTAGGTCATGATTATCTATCAAAATCATGCCCCCAGAGACAGCCAATCACACTTCTGAACCCGCTCAAGATACTTCAGATGTCATTATCACTCCCATATGCAAACACTTTCTGCAAAATACGTTGAAACATATAATAGTGTGCTCTTTAGACAAATGGGAGGGCCAGGAATGCAGCTGGGCCTCAGAGATAAATGGAGCCAGAAATGTGAATGTGGCCAGGTGTCCGATGGCTCATCTCTTTGTGTGGGCTTCATTCTCTTCTGCTGTATATCACCTTCTTCTACACAACAGCAGACATGATTACCTCATCTCCATCTCTAAAGAGAGCATGGGACTCCATGTCTTGATTCTCAGTTCTAAAATCCCAAGGAAGGATCAGCTGGGTCAAGTATCCATCCACTGCAGGGGGAAGCCGGCCTGTATAAAAGCCCTGTCAGGTGCTCCCCTGGAACCACGACTAGAAGGAATTATTTCCCAGCAGAACACAGTGCTGTTCTGGGCATGCAAAACCACAGATGTCAAACAGCTTCTAAACATGTATAGTCTATTGGGTGAGGCAATACATAGAAATATGCAAAGAGCAATAAAATATTGGAACTATCCCAAGACAATATGCGAGCTCATCAAAAAGATGTCATAGAAACCTGGAAAACATTATGCCAAGTGAAAGAAGCCATTCACAAAAGAGTAGATATTGCATGATTCCATTTATATGAAATGTTCAGAATAGGGAGATCTATAGAGACAGAACATAGAGTAGTGGTTGTCTGGAATTGAGCAGTGTGAGGTGCAGAAGACGGTTGGGGAGAAATGGGGAGTCATTGCTAAAGGGTATGGGGTTTTGGGGGAGGATGGTGAAAATGTTCAAATATTAGTTTTGGGGATGACTGCACAACTCTATGAATATTCTAAAAGCCATTGAATTGTATACTTTAAATGGGTAAATTACATGATATGTGAGTTTATCTCAATAAAACTGTTTTAAAAAAGAAAAAATATATCACAGAAAGGAAATGTTCGACTTTAAAATAATAGTTTGTTTTAAAAATTGTAAAACTTCAAGCAAAGCAATAAGATGTTAATAATGCTAAAGAAGGACATAATTAAATAATTAAAATGTTTGCAAACAAAATAAACATCTGTGCTGTAGGAAAGGTGACCAAAATATGAATTTAAAAATGAGTATACAGTAGAATGGTAAGTTTGAGGATGGACCCTGAATTTTGAAATAAATTTTAAATCTGCTCCATCGTTTTTACGTTGTTTCTCAATGTACAATTAACAAACAGGAAAAATGCTTTAACCTCCAATCTCCTGCCCACATGCTATTAACTTTCTGGCACACACTCTGATTATACTCAAGAATGTGTGAAAGTGAGAATGTAATTTGGAGAGAAAAAGAGGAGAAAGGAACTAGCATAAAAAATTATTTACTGTATGAGAACTGAAAATATAAAGCATTAGTAACATCGCAAAACCATCTAACACCTAATTCCACTTGTGAAAATAATTGCCAACTCCTAGCCATTCTCTAAGGAACACTAGCAGGGCCCATCCCTAGCTGAGAATGAAACCTCCTTCACATGGTGACATTCCCTGGTGTTTGTATTTCTCAGTTTTGAAAGCAAGTTTTCAGTCATTTTCTTTCCCATGATCCTCCCCTCAGCCCAGTGAAAAAGGCAGGGAAGATTTTTTTTTTCCCCACTGTGTAGATGAATTAATGGAGATCCCAGGCAAGGGATGCTGGCTACAGAGCTAAAGCAAGGTCCAGGAAGCCCCCTGCTGTGTCAAACATTAACTCTCTAGTTGCTGAATGGTATGAAGAGATGGAAATCTCACCAGAGGGTCTTATGTGAGCAGGTTGGGGAGATGGGACAATGGCTATTTACCTAGTATACCAGGGTGCCAAAAAAATGTACACACATGACTTGTGTTCGTCTTTTGTTATCGGTATATATTGAGTACTACAATTTTAATACAGTTTTTTCCTTTCTTAAAATGTGTATACATTTTTTTTGGCGCCCTCTGTATATCATGATTTTAACAACCAGTATCATCAGGGTTCTGGTGGGTTCCCACTGAGTACTAGCCCTATTTCCACAGAATATAGACTGAAACTACCTGGTATCAACAGTACATACTATGACCTCTGAGGCTATCTATGTACAGTTGGGTAATACAGGATCTAGCTTTCCGTGGACTTAAAGAAGGTGGAAATAGTTTGTGCCCACCATTCCTACTAATCAGCTGCATTTATTATATGGAGAAAGGAAGAGGCCTTAAAAAGTGACCACCCTCATCTACCTGACACCATCAAATCAGTGAAGACAAAGTTACCGGAAATTCTCAACAGAGTTCATCATCCTTGTACAGCAAAAGACATCAATCTTAAGACTCATATGACTTAGCTATTCACATGTAGAGTAGTATAGAAGAGCTCAGCCTCTGAGTCAGGCTGTCTGGGTTCAAACCATGGCCCAATCTCTTACCAGCTGTGCCTGAATTTCTTCATCTATAAAATGGGGATCGCAGCATCTATCTCATAGGATTTTTCTGAGAATTACTTGTCATTGAGCAAGTATATTAAATGACTGAGACCCAGTCAGTTCTCAATAAGTGTTAGCTATTATTACTAACTGTAAGAAAAAAATCTACCAGAATTGAGGAATTTCTGGACAGAGAGGGCAAGAAATGAATTATAATAACTCAGATGGCCTGGAGAAAAAAGAAATGTAATTGCTACTCTGCCTAGGATGAAGCTGTTTTCACCTCTAATGTGAATCTCTTTTGCTTCCATATCTCCTAAGGGCCAAAGAGGCATTGGTGAATATCTAGTAAACTAGATGATTAGGCATTTTCTCTAACTCATAAAGTGAGGTGATTTCCAAATGTTTACCCCCAGGTTTGTTGACATAATGGATACATTCTACTTGTTACTAAACAGAGAAAAGAAATCTATAAAGAGTTTAGAGACAAGTAGCCTTTCCAACATTAGAAGCCAGGAGGGAAAAATTACATGATGGATGGGTAGGATAGTATCATCTCTTGTAAATGCAGGATGCTTCTTTATGAGGCAAAATTGTTCCAAATAAAACAATTTTAAAAGCCTTTTTATGACTATCAAGGATAACATGCCCAAATGGGTAATGCTTTAAGGCTTATTACATGCCTAAAAATAACTCTAAAATAAAATAGACATTCTATTTTCTAAATGAGAGCTTACCTGGTGTTTACTAGAAGAGGAATCTTGATGTGAGTTAGGCCTTGGCCATGGGCACAGCCTGACAAGCCACGGCTCATATAGCCAGATGAAAACCACACACCCAACCCTTCCTCTCCTAGTACTTTTCCTCCTTTGCTCCCACTGAAGGAATCCAATGGAACCAAGATGAGAATGATGCGTAAAAAGGTCTGATACTGCAAGACATTTCCATCCTGACCTGCTATAGGACGCCAGGCAGCAGGCAGAGCCCAAAGCAAAGGGAGCATGCTTGAGGAATCACAAATATCTACAAAATATCTACATGTTATATTTGCAAGATTTACAAATTTGCATTTGCAAACACCTCATTCACTTGCAGTTTATTCCAGGAAGGATTTTATTTTACTTTAGTTCCCTGAAATTCTTGGAGGTTCTGAGCCCAAATATTAAAAGATACCTAGAGAAGCAAAATTTTTCAACGTACAACAAAGTCTTGTCAGTCCTGAACTGGTTCAAAGGACTTTGATAATATTTCCACTGATATGATGATGATAACTGTCTTTTCATTTTCATACATTATTTATTCTTGCAATTATGAAATGAATTAAATACCATATAAAGAAATTAAGTTGCAGAGTGTTGCCTCTGGAGAGTTCATAAATTATAATAGCTATGTTTCTTTCTGAAGTAACTAAAAGTTTATGACCCTGAGGGATTAATAGTTTACAAGGAAAGTAGCACACTCTTTGGGGGAATCTAGCATTTTTTTCTTCTGATTATAAAAGTAAAACCCACTTATACAAACTTTAGGAGGAAAAAAATGATAAAGAAGCATATAGACGATTGGATTAAAATACTGAACTAAGAATATCTCCACTTTAATTCAAAATCCCCTGACATCGAGAAATATACTATTTTAAAAGAATAAGCACATATAGTGTTAGAAAACCAAAAAGCACGGCATCAAGAGAGTAGAGAAGAATTCCTGCAAAATAGAAAGCATAAAAATCAGTTGGCAAAGAAGTCCACATCTACAAACACAGGGCAGGAGAAAGCTGAAGTCAGAAAAAATCCCAGAAGCTAAACCAGCTCAACGCCCACAAATCCTAAGAGCAAGAAGAGACATGTTTTTAGGACAATAGGTCTGAGCAGCGGCCAGTCTGCCTGAGAAGGGCTCCTGGTGCCAGGGTTGGAGGCAGAGGGAGAGAAAGGCAGATGTGCAGATATCCCGGGAGGACCACAAGGAATGCCGCTGGGAGAAGAATGAGCCAGGAGCAAGCACTTTTCAGTATGGGTTCTCTGGCTAAATTCGTGCAAACAGCTCTGTGAACAGGGTTTTCTGTCCCTGAAGCCTATATGTCCTGCAGCTAGTGAAACAGGGTGAGCTCCCCAGGAACGAAAGCTCCTACACCCAGAAGACAGGCTACCTACACAAGCTGCTTAGTCACAGACGACCCTCAGTAAAACATGAAAGGTATTTTTTTCAACATTATTGACCACTGTGGCAGTGAGAGTCCAGCCAGGAAGCAGAAATCATACCAATTATTTAAACAGAGAATTTAATATGAAGAATTACTAACTAAATAGAAAGAATGTTTAAAGACAACTGTAAAAGTAAAAAGAGAACTCTAACCCAAGTGTCTATCGACGGATGAAAGGATAAACAATATGTGGTGTGAACGTACAATAGGATAGCATTGGGTTGTCAGAAAAGTCATGACGTATTCTTTCTATGTTTTTCATTGCAAAAATGCATCATGACTTTTCCGACAACCCAATATTTGTTCTTAAAAAGGAAGGAAATTCTGGCACATGCTACAACATGAATAAACCTGAGGTCATGATTCTAAGATAAGTCAGTCTCAAAGAAAACCAAATGTGGTATGATCCTTCTTATATGAGGTACCTAGAGAAGTCAAATTCACAGAGACAGAGAACAGAGTGGCAGTTGTGGGGCTTGGGGGAGGGAGGCGTTATTGTTCAATGAATACAGAGCTTCAGTTTTGCAAAATGAAGAGTTCTGAAGATTGGTTGCACAACAACATGAATGTAGTAAAAGCTACTGAAAGGTACACTTTAGAATAGGATGATAAATTTTATGTTATGTATATTTTACCACAAATTAATTTTAATTTAATTTTTTTAAATATACAAAGTGCTTTTAGAAAACACTAAGGTATTCAGAAACAGCTACAGCCCCTAGGTCTTGGGGAAAACAAAAGGAGGAGGTTGGAATTATAAAAACTTAGGAATTAAAGGAGGGCCCCAAGGACCTGGGACCCAGATCCCAAAAGGGAGGCCACCAGGTGTCTGGTTCTGGCTTATCAGAGATGGGGCATCCTGAGGCTGGCTCTACAAGTACGGAAAACTGCAACCTGGTGTCCACTGGCCAAAATAATTCTCCAGGTAAATCCACCAAAAGAACGGTTTATTCTTGGGGGGGGGGGTGTAATAAACAAACCCACCAAGGAGTGCATACAAGAGCGCTCACCGGCAGGTGTCTCAACCGGCCACCCACGTGGGAAAAGAAGAAGAGCCCAACATGGCTTCCCCCTTTATCTGCATCCCTTCCCCGGAAGTTACCACAAAGTTCAACAGGAAGTCAAGACTAGAGAGTTAACAAGGGGCCCAGGTCCATCCATAGTCCTCCCAGCTCTGTGGTTAAGCATCTGAAGATGCCAGTTCACTTTTATCACTGGCTTCATCTGGGAGGAAGTGCTGCTGCTAAGGTGCAGACTCTTGCAGTGGCTGTCACAGGAAGAGGAAGCAAACAGGCAGGAACGTGTCCTTCCTCCTGCAGCCTCCCCAGCTCCAGCATCAACAAGCCAAATCCCAAAGACTAGATTTGGAGCTGATAGACAATAGGATACTTAATAATTCACACAAACAGTAAGGAAAGACAATAGTGCCAGGGAGCACAAACTTTCCTCTTAGGATCTGTGGCCAGGACCTTTGAATTGGACTGACAGAAGACACATTAATAGGAGAAAGGGCATACAAATTTTATTTGATGTTAATATTTTAATTTTTACATGCACAGAGGCCTTCATAGAAAAGAAGTGAAGACCCAAAGAAGCCATTAAACTGGGGGCAGGGGAGGGGGTAAATTATATGCCACTTTAACAAAGGGCAATAAATTGTAGAGAAGTGACAAGACGAAGGTAAAGGGTCTTGTGGGAAAGTAAATATGGGAGGGAAACTAATGGAAGACAAGGGTTACTTCAGCAAGATTGTGTATCCCAAGCTCAGAGGATAGAGGCAAGAATCATGAAGTATCATTCCTAGGCAGAAGTAGGATAGAATCCTAATTGAGGAACTTTCAATATATGCCCAGCTGTATTTCAGAATTCAATGGATTAATGACCCTTATGTGCCTCCTTTTTGCCTGTTTTGAACAGGTGTATCTATAGCAGTTATCCTGTCTGTAACATCATTGCTTGGTGCATAGGGAGATAACCTGTCTCTTTAGCTCACAGATACTCAGATTGGGAGGAACTGTATTTGAGGAGCTGCACTCAAGGAAATATACTCAAGGAGACCCAAATGCATCTGGATCTGATTTAGGTTACAGGTATCTGAAATTTGAGATGATGTTGTAAAAAGGGATGAGACTCACATACATAAGAGTCCTAATAGTGTTTGTGTGTTAATGAGGATTCTTCTCCACAGCATCATTCAGGGAATCAGGTTGATCTAGGCTCTGCCATCTTCATCATGTTATTTCTAAAGTCACTTTGCATATTAAAATCCCACTAGCAAAGAGGTGAATGTTGAAGATGTGAAAAATTTAATAAAATTGTTTTACTAAATATAAAAAAAAAAGATTGTGTATCCCCATCTCAGTGCTAACTTTCTGCTTCCAGTGATAAGGGATGTTTTCCTCCTGGTACAGCAGAGAAGAGAGGGAGAAATCTCAAAAAGAAATGTATGGAGAAATGTCTATTCAGGTCCTCTGCCCATTTTTTAAATTGGATTGTTTGTTTTCCGTTGTTGAGTTGTATGAATTCCTTATATATTTTGGTATTATCCCCTTAACAGAGGTGTTGTTCGCAAATATCTTCTCCCATTCGGTTGGTTGCCTCTTTATTTTGTCAATGGTTTCTGTTGCTGTGCAGAAGCTTTTTAGTTTGATATAATCCCATTCATTTATTTTAGCTTTTACTTCCCTTGCCTTTGAGGTCAAATTCATAAAATCCTCTTTGAACCAAAGGTCCATAAGTTTGGTACCTATGTTTTTTTCTATGCATTTTATTGTTTCAGGTATTATGTTTAGGTCTTTGATCCATTTTGAGTTAATTTTGGTACACAGTGAGAGATAGCAGTCTAGTTTCATTCTTTTGCACATGACTTTCCAATTCTCCCAGGACCACTTATTAAAGAGGCTTTCTTTTCTCCATTGTATGCTTTTGGCTCCTTTGTCAAAAATTATCTGTCCATATTTATGTGGGTTTATCTCTGGGTTTTAATTCTATTCCATCGGTCTGTGTGTGTTTTTCTGCCAATAGCAGATTAGTGTTGCTCTGTAGTACAAGCTGAAGTCATACAGATGGCCAATAGACATATGAAAAGATTCTCAACATCACTAATCATCAGAGAAATGCAAATAAAAACCACAATTAGATATCACCTCACACCAGTTAGAATGGCTATCATCAACAAGACAAATAATAACAAATGTTGGAGAAGCTGTGGAGAAAAAGGAGCCCTTATATACTGTTGGTGGGAATACAGATGCCACCATAGTGCAGCTGCTATGGAAGGCAGTGTGGAGATGCCTCAAGAAATTAAGAATAGAATTACCATATGACCCTGAAATTTCTCTCCTGGGTACATACCCAAAAAATCTGAAAACATTTATCCGTAAAGATACATGTACTTCGATGTTCATTGCAGCTTTATTTACAGTGGCCAAGACATGGAAACAACCAAAGTGTCCTTCAATAGATGATTAGATAAACAAGATGTGGCATATATATACAATGAAATACTATTCTGCCATAGGAAAAGAAAAAATAGTGCCATTTGCTACAACATTGATGGACCTTGAGATTATTACGCTAAGCGAAATAAGTCAGACAGAAGAAATCAAGAACCATATGATTTCACTGATATGTGGGATATAAAACTGAAAACAACAAAGGAACAAGACAAGCAAACAAAGAAACAAAAACTCATAAACATGGACAATAGTTTAATGGTTACCAGAGGGTAAGGGGAGAGAGGGATAGTAGATGAGGATAAACAGGATCAAATATATGTTGATGGAAGGAGAACTGATTCTGGGTGGTGAACATACAATGTGATATATAGATGATGGATTACAGAATTGTACACCTGTAACCTATGTAACTTTATTAACCATTGTCACCCCAATAAACTCTAATTTAAAAGAAAAGAAAGAAATGTGTGTCTTGCTTTTAGGCAAAGAACTCTTTCTGCATTACCTGCTTCTTAATTGCCTTCAGCTCTAAATAATCCTTATGTTAAAGTGGCATATTTTGGGATGGCATATTCTGATCCCTTTCAACAGCAAGAAAGATAGGCACCGAATTTACTTATACTATGATTTCCCACCCTCTTTTAAAGCAATAGCTACATCCATACTATGTTTCTTAAGTTCTACTAAAATCTGTCAATGCTCAGATTTTATAAAGAAAATCAAAAATATTATTACATTATAATATACTACTCAATTTTTTCACATCTATCTTCATTTGTAACTATGCCTTATCTATAATATTCAGAAAATAGTCTCCATAAAAATTAGTTTCAAAATTACTTGATACATAAATCTTGTTCCTCGTGGTTCTTGAAATGTTTTTGGTTCCTTGTTTTAATTTCCTTATATTTATTGCAGTATCATTTTTATTGCATATTTCTCACATCATTTTTACTTAGGAAAATTGTTTTCTCTAAACATTTTTTAAATACTTTTAATTTTTTTAAAGTGGCAGCTAAACTTAGATACTTTTGGGTTTCTTGTAATCTTTTGCAAATGTCAGTTCACACAAAATAGCAACCACATTGCAAATTCAATATTAACTTCTTTTTCTGTCAAAGTCCATAATTCACTCTATTTGAGAATCTTCTGCTGCTTTGCCTAACTCTTGAATGCATTTTGTATCATATCTCAATTAAATCTAATTGCTTTCACATTTCCCAATCTGAGAGGGGTTGCAAGATCAAATTCCATAGGAGTTCCTTCAAAGTGTGCCATCTTTACACTAGTCCAGAAACTATCATACCTAACCTCTGAAATGCTCCCCAAAAATGTGATTGTAATTGGCACAATCGAGACCTCATCTCCTAGTAATAAATTCTGACTATGCACAGTTAGAATTTAGTTCGGCACAAAGAATGGTTCTGGATATTTCAGGTAAAAGTCTAGTTTGTGCATTGATTTCTTCACCAAGCATGTCAGCCCCATTGCCCTAGGCTGCCCTCCTCTGTCTTTTAATACCTAAAGTCTAAAGAAGAGTTTTCAGTTCTTCAGTTAATTTTTTTTGAAAACGTACTCTTTGTAACGGGTACAAAAATCAATACATTTATTTTTTTCAACCTCCTTGTTTTTGTCTCCTGGTTCAACAATATGTACACTGAATTTTAGTTGTTTAACACAACTTTTGTCCCTGCCACAGTCTCACTGAACTGAGTAATACGTTTTTTAAAAGTTTTTGTATAGTATTTTGTCCCACTTAATTACCTATGAAATCAATAATGATATATTGAATTCTCCATCCTAGATAGTGATAATTTGTTTTACAATTTCTCTTCCATCTTACATGTTTGGCCATTTTAGCATTCAATTTTGAAATTATTTCTACCGAACTTAGAAAAGTTTCTCTTTTTTTCAGGAAATATTACACCACAGAAATCCTCATTATGCTGTTTTTAAGAACAACATGCAACGTTCTCAGTCTCCATCAATGTTCTGCATTCACTTGTCTTTGTGGCACACTATCAATTGTTTGCTATTTATTCAGCCTTTTGTTCCAGTTTAGTAATTGCATGTGAGTCTTTTTGTGTGTAAGTGACATTTCATGATCGTAATTAAATCTTCGGGTAAGAGTATGAAGTTATAAGGGTTGCTTCTGATCTGTTTAAGTTATGATTTAATTAGAACAATTTTCTGAATCTTTTAATGTTTTGACCAATAATGAAATCCTCATTAAACAATAAAGTGGTAATGCCTGTTTGCAAATCTCACATGGGTCTAGTTCAATAGAAATTTGCCCCCTATGATTGTTTTCAATTTATAAAAACTTAAGCACACTGTCACTTTGGAAACTTTCTCTCTTTTTTTTTAGCTTTTTGCTTTTCCTGAGCTACACTTTTATATTGTCAATTTTAATTTCTGCACAATCTTAACTTGTAGTCATTCTCAATGATCTAGAAACTTCTGCCTCTCAAATCTTCTTTGTACTATGAAACAGTGTTCATCTCTCTGACACACAGCCCCAAATTCCTATGGTTACCTTTTTTCCTTAGTGTGCTATTTATTTATTTATTCACTCATTCATTCATTCATTCACCCATTCAATTTTATTGTGGTAAAATACACATAACATAAAATTTACCATTTTAACTATTTTAAGTGCTACAATTCGGTGGCACTAAGTATATTCACAGTGCTGTGCTATCATCACCTCTATCCATTTCCAGAACTTCCCCATCATCACAACCTGAAACTCTCTACCCAATAAACAAGAACACCCCATTCCTCTTTCTTCCTCCAGCCCTTGGAAACCACAATTCTACTTTGTCTCTATGCATGGTTATTCTTGATACCTAATATAAATGGAATTACACAATATTTGTCATTTTGTGACTGGCTTATTTTACTTAACATAATACCTTCAAGGTTTACTCATATTGTGGCATGTGTCAAAACTCCCTTCGTTTTTTAGGCTGAATAATATTGTGTTGTATGTCTCTATCACATTTTGTTTATATAATAATCTGTTGATGGACATTTGGGTTGTTTCCACCTTTTGGTTAATGTGACTAATGCTGCTGAGAACATTAGTATACAAGCATCTGTTTGCATCCTGTTTCCAATTCCTTGGATAACCTAGGAATGGAATTTCTGAATCATATCACAACTCTGCATTTAGAGTTTTTGAGGAAATTCTGTCGCCTTTTACACCTACATTTTCTTCTACAGCTTTTATATGAGTAGTGGGTTGTTTCAAAAGGTAAAACTCTTCAATCCCCATGGGATGTTTTTCTGGGTATTGTGTGTGGGACAGAGCTAACCATATTTTCATATGAATGGTCAGTTGTCCCAGACTCACCTATTGTATGATGTGCTTTTCCCCCCACTGCTTTGAAACTCTAGCTTTATCATACACTAAATTTTCATATAAACATGGGTCTCTTTTTGGATTTCTCCTATGCCCACTGAGCCAATGTCCATAGCTGTATAGGAGTCCATATCATTCTTTTTGAAAACTTAGTTTTTCTCATAATTGTTTTCCTCTAGCTGAGCTTTAGGCTCAAATATGTGAAGTTTAATTAAAATTTCCTAAGGATTTTAATTGGAATTTTATTGATTGATAGTTAAATAGGAGAAGAAATGATATTTTTACAACATTAAACCGTTAAATACAGGAACTTGCTATTTCCCTCCATTTATTCAGGTCATCCTTTCCAATCTCCATTAAAGATCGACCACATTCTCTTCAATTTATGCCTGAGTTGTGCTGCTATTGTAAATGCAACATAAGAATTTCTGTCTTTAAAACCTTTAAGGAAAAGATCTATTAGCAATTACAATGCTTTAGTCAGTTTTGTATTTTTAGACATTTAAGCTTTTTTGACATAATTTAGGAAAAAAATATTATTATATATAAATCTTTTTTTCTTGAATCTTTAGACTGGATTCTATGTATTTCTACTCTCCAAGTCAGAAATTTTTAAGTACTTGAGGGCATATTCTTGATACACTGCTTTCCATTCATGGAAAATTAAATTCAAACTCCACCGTCGTCTCCACTGCTTTCGCTGATCTAGCTTCTTCCTCCCTCTCCAACATCATCTCCTGCCACTCTCTCCCTAGTCCACTAGTGGCCTACAATACTGGCCTTTTCTCTGTTTCTAGAACGCATGGAGCTAATTGCCAAAATTTGAATGGCCTAACACAATAAAAGCTCACTTCTTTTCACATAAATCCTCCATCTTACAGTTGCAGCATCTAGAACGCACTGTCTCCAAAGCTGATGCAGAGAACTAAAGGAGGCACACTGGTTCTTAATTACCTTGGCCCAATAGCCACATATGTCACATATACTCATAGTCTACTGACCAAAACTCATCACATGACGCAAGCTAACTGCAAAGAAGACTTGAAAATGTCAAGGAGGACATGGAACATTTGGTGAGCACTCTGTCTCTACCATAATGGCCACAGTTTGCCTTTCTATGATTTCTCCGGATAGTAAATATTCTCTTATATACTTAATAGCTACTGATATCACGTTTTTATGAATTGCTTGGGTATGATCCTCTCCCAATTATCTATAGGGATTGTTGCTATCTCAAAGAGATATCTGCACTCCTATATTCATTGCAGCATTATTCACGGTTGCCAAGACACAGAAACAACCTAATTGTCCATTAATGAATGAATGGATTAAGAAAATGTGATATTTACATACAATGGAATATTATTCAGTCATAAACAAGAAGGAAATCCTGCCATTTGTAACAACACAAATGGACCTCAAGAGCATTACACTAAGTGAAATAAGTCAGACAGAGAAAGACAAATACTGTATGATCTCAGTTAGATGTGGGATCTCAAAAAGCTGAACTCGTAGACATAGAGTAGAATGGTAGTTGCCAGGAGCTATGGGTTTGGGGGAAATGGTAAGATATTGGTCAAAGGGTAGAAACTCAGTTATAAGCTGAATAAGTTCAAAGGATCTAGGGTATGCCATGGTGACTATAGTTACAAATACTGTATTGTATGCTTGAAAGTTGCTATGAGAATAGGGCTTTAATGTTCTCACCCTAACAAGAACACCAACAAATAGTAATTATGTAGAATAAAGGATGTGTTAGCTAACCTTATTGTGATAAACATTTTACAATATATGCATGTATCAAATCATTACATTCCACACCTTCAACTTATGCAATGTTCTATGTCAATTATATCTCCATAAAGCTGGAAGGGAAAGAAAGATACCTGGCCATGCCTAATTTCAAGGGATTAGGCGAGAACAACATCAACAGGACTCCAGAATGAGAACAGCCCTACTGACTCCCACAGCTTCCTGGGCCTTTCTTAGTTCTTAAGAATCAAGGACCACGTGCTCCAGTCACACTAAACCATGCTTTGCCCCCCTCGCACTTGCCTTCACTTTTCTGCATCCATGACATTGGTCATATTCTTTGTCTGGATTCTTTCCTTCCTGTTTTTTATGTTTATATCCAGATTACGCCTTTATTTAGGACCCAACCTAAATATTGCCTCTACGCTGTTTTATTTGATCCTGCCCACTCCTATCCCTACCCCCCAAAATGATAATCTTTTCCTCCTCTAAACACTTAATAGCCTTTTATACTTCTCACTTCCTGCCTTACCATATAATTACTGTTATGTTTTATTTACCTTAATCTGGTATAATCTCCTCAAAAACAAGATTTTTTTTCTCATTCTATTTTTATCTTCCCCTTGCCCATAGCTGACTGAATGAATGCCTGATTTTCTTCAATTGGAAAGGTATTTATCCCACACTTACTGAGCTAACCAGAGCACGTTTCCCTATCAGAAGCTAATGCAGAAGAAAGTTGGTTTGTTTGTGAATCAGATCTGTGACAGTTCATTATAGCTTCCTCTTCTCTCATAATAAATGATTGATTTCAAGAGACGTGAACTTAATTTTATTGGATATTTTCTATCTTCCAGAGAACAAGCATATTCTTATTTAGTGCATTTGTGTTGTGTGTAAACTTTATTGAAAACGGAAATGAGAGTGTCTTCAACTCTGTTTACAGTTAGGGGCTCCCAATATAAGAGAGTTTGATAAGAAGAAAATCTTGCCTTTTAACACTAACTTCACTTAATGAATTTGAAATGCAGTCTAACCTAGAAAACAATAAACTCACCTTGAACTCCATGGAAAACTTCTCAGAAATTTGGGTAAGCTCTGTGCTTGAAGAAGCCTCCACAGCTATTGTTACACCTTTTAAAATGGCGGGGATAGCAAGTAAAAATGTGATTAGCAGGTAAAGTGCTAGCTGACTCTAAATGTAACAGTTTCACTGACCCAAAGGGAGATCACAAGTTCTAACTACATTTGACAAGTGATTTTCAAAGGAGCTGTTCATACGGAAGGTTGTAAAAATGGCTTAAAGAGAGTGTTTGCATTTCACGATAGTGATAGTGTGGGTACACACACAGACGATTAACTATACAAAAATCTATTTTGTGTTTAGTAGCTAATGAGAGGAAGACTATTCAGCCTTGCCCTTGCCATCATGGAGACGTACCATGACTTTTCTGAGTACAGCATATTGGCTCTTTTTAGAAAATAAAGTATTTCTAGCCTGTAAAATAAATAAATAAATATGTAAATAAGTAAACAAACAAAGTTTTTTTTAAATGGGGGAGATAGCTACCACAGTATAAAATTGGCTGCGGGCCAGATAAATGGCCTGAATTCTTAGGAGACGTTCCTGCATGGCACTGATGATCTGAGAGCCCCAGGCTCAGAGAAACGTATTTATGTAACAAATATTGATTGAACTCCTGCTATGTGCCAGGCCCCGTGCCAGGCCCTTAGAACCTGATAGTGAGCAATAAGTGCCCTCAAAGAACTAACATGGCTGTGTGTGTGTGCTGTCGGGGAGGTGGCTCTCCTCACGCTCGTATTTATTAGCTGTGTGATTTTGGGTAAGTCACTAGATCAATTTTAGCCAACATTTTTGTTGTTGTTTATAAAGAGGAGATGGTATCTACCAGCCTCACGCTCTCGCTGAGGGACTCAGATGAGATGCACAGGTGAGCCTAGGCCTAGATGTCACTGGGCATAAGTGCCCTGGCAGGGCATGAGTATGTGGATGGAGGTCATGATGGGCCCCGAGGGGATATTAGAGTTATTTGCACATTTTCTTCTTATCAAGGGAAGGTAACTCCTTGACAGCCATACCAGGGAGAGAGAGAGCTGCCTCCAGAAACTGTATCTTTCCTGGAAGGAATCAGATGAACATTTCCAAGGGAGAAAAAAAAAAATCATTAAAAATTTACAGTTGGTCCAAATTAAAACTTGTTGACTTTTACAAAGCCTGGCCCTTAGTGGCCATTTGGAGAAAGCTGCCATAGGGGAAAATGAAAGGTTTGGGGAAACATAATAGAGAGTTAGGGCAAGGGGGTACGGGGAGATTCAGATAACAAAAGAGTGTACATCGGCTTATCATGGGCAGATTCCAAAGCCACAAAGAAGGTGTTTACACTGCAGCAATATTTCTCAACCTTTTTTTTTTTCATTATTGTTCCCCTAAGGAGAAAAAATAAATTTAATTTAAAACTCACTTAAATTAATTAATAAATTTTAACTTTAAATTAAATTTCTCCCTAATGAGAGAAATTAAGTAAGTACTAAAGGCTATGATTTTGTAAGTTTGAGTTGAGCTTTGGAAGGCCACAAACTATTGTAATAGCTAAGGGTTTTTTAATCCCATAAGAACAAATTTTCATCCCCTCAAAGACAATATTGCTTCTGTTGAAAATGCATGCTCTAGAAGAACAGGGAGAATTCTTTAATAGATTGAATAATATCCCACACAATACTCCCACTCACTTTTCCCAGACCCCAAGCTCCTTAGTGCCCGGTTACCTTAATACACCCCTGAAGATATGAAGCTGAGTAAATGGTCCTGGGGTTGCCAAAGACCACTAGGATACAGATGTCTTGTGAGACTGCCTAAAATACCTCCCTACCTGTAAATCAAGCTATGAAAACAATAAAATAGCAGTAAGGTCAGCAATGTAAAGAGCTTTCACAAAGCAATTTGTTTAAATTCCAGATTGATTATTTGATATTTATTTTACACCTCTTCTGTGCAACACACTGGGATAAGGCATTCAACTGGATGTGTTGATCTTAACAATGCTGGCTTTCCACAGTTATTTGAAGTTAAAATATTAGAAAATTCTAGGAGCCTTGAGTTGGAGGTGGGGAGAGAATCTGTGATCTTCACAAAGGTAGCCCTTTCCATCTCTACATGCAGCCATTCTAGGTGGATCCAGAAATTCGTCTCTCCAAAACATCTTACTTTGCAGCTCTGAAATGAAGCAAGTCCTCCCGGAAACAAAGGTAATGAATCTCTGTACCAACCTTATCTTCCTTCCAGAAAAGTCCAACAGGACATTAATCAAAAAGGGCAGCAGATCTTATTAAATTTCTTCTGGATTCTGGGCACATACTATTTTGTGTAGCTGCACTAACAACACTTGGGTTCAGAGGACCAAATGTCTACACTACTTCCAAAAATTCATCTCTTTATAGAAATTATTTCTGATCTGAAGTGCTGTTTCTTTGCCTTTTTGTCTTAGTCTATCAGTGAAGTTTTATACTTTTGCCAGAGATATGATACTCAAGAGAATTTAAAACCAACAAAGAAATTAGTGCACCATGTTCTTATGTAGAATGGAACTCTATAGGAGAATTCTGTGGAGAAAATCGGGCTCCTTGAGGATACAAATAAAGGTAATTCAAATCCAGATGTGGGCAGAGAAGAAGATCAGGACACTTAACCCCAAATCTCATTTTAGGGGTGGGAAGGGAGAGGAGAAAACCACTGGGAAAGCAAGCTGTTAAAATGATAAACCCTTAAGCGTACCACGTCACCAAATTCACCTTAACCATATCAAGTCCTTATCTCACATTGTTGAGCAAAACAATTTTTAATTCACATACAATGAAAAAACTGGGAGAAACCAGACTGCCAAAATTATTCCACAAGGATCTCAATGTCAACAGGTAGGGATAAGGCAGGTAGCATTTCATTATCACAGTCAAGTGCAAGTCAGACAATAGATTACATCTTTGGTTGAGATTTCAGCTGTATTTTATTAGGAACTGGGCAAAAATATTAACTTGCACAGACTCGTGAGTTATTTAGCATCTTCAGCTAGCGGTTATGCCAGAGGTGAAAGCATCAGGCAGCTTTTCCAAATGAGAGGAACAGCATATTGAGATATTTTAGGTATTTGTATAAGTGAGAAAGCTCAAAAATACAATGAAGGAACAAATTTAAGCACACATTTCTATATGGGGAAACTGTGTAGATTTATTTGCCGTCGTCTGCAGGTCCATTTCTAATACCAAAGGAGAAATAAAGTGTGACTTGACTGGTGTTCACCACTACTAAACAGTCTAGACTTGTACGAAGCATTTGGGTGTGCCCTGCTTTGCCTTCCTGGGCACTTTCTGGTATTGCCTTAGAATTCCTCAGCAAGAAACCTTGGAATTATTCAATGTCATTGTTGGTGTTGCTTCCAGAGTTCCATCAACATTATCATTCATATGGGAAAGAGAGCTGGAAACTGTCAGAGCAAATTCAGCTTTGTAACATATATGCTCAGAGTCATAAACAACTAGAAAAGAATTATGTATCAGACACTTGGGCTGTTTTGACACAATACCAAGGAAATGAATCCTTTAACAATTTGATTAGTGTAAAAAAGTCAGTCTGAATAATAGTTGAATCAGCAGATGTTTTTAAACTGAATATTTTCTGGTCTTGTTTCAGATCAACTAGACATTTTGCCAAACCTCTGCTCAGTTTGTGTATTACAAGCACACTGTTGTTATTTGACATCATCTCTCCAGTTGGGTCCATCCAGGGTGAAGTAAGGTGAAAAGATAATAACTGACATTTGCCAACATTTATGAGGTTAGCTTTCAAGAAAAGGCCCATAAATTATATATCCTAGATATTCCAAAACAACTGGATTTTAAATCATTATTTTTGTTAAGGGTGATCTGTATAATGTGTGTAACCAAGTGCGGTTTTAATTTTATATGTTTAATTTATGACTTGAAACATGTTTTATAAATACAAATGTACAATTGGGGAGGAGTATTCTTTATCAGACCAATGCCCTGGTTTTGGGTTTGGAAAATAGTTAATTCTTAAGTATTATGCAGACAGTTCAAGAAGTTGCAACCTGATAAATGGCAATGCTTGGACTATGGAATTGGTTCTCAGTCAGAACACATGGCAATGAATGGAGGTATTTTGGGTTGTCACAACTGATTCAGGGTTGAAGGTGCTACAGGCACCCCACGGAAAGACACCAGGAAGCTGCTAAACAATCCACAATGCACAGGACATCCCGCTAAAACAAAGAATTATCTAACCCCAAACATCAAAAGCACCAAAGGCAAGAAACTCTGGATTACAGAAAAGAAAACCAACTGATTAGATTTTCTTCAGACATAACTGCTGAAGGGGAACAGAACAGGCCAACCCATAATGTGCCATTTTAGCATGTGGATTATTTTGAACTGAAGACAATCAGACCCAAAAGACTCAGATAGAGCTTTTTACCTCCCCTTTAACTGCCTAAAAAATTTAGATAAGAGGGCCTGGTCCAGGAAGAGAACTATCACCAGAGAGAACTACAAAGAGTATGGGCTCAGTGTGGTAAGCAGGGAGAGCTCAGCAGGGTCTGTGCCTTCAAAGTCCTCTCTGTGTCCCAGCGTCTCTGCATGGTGTGGCAAACATTTGTCTACCAAACACTTGCTCTTCCATCTTCCTGTGAATAGTTTTCCTTTACTTTGTAGCTCCAGACCCCTACCTCTTCTCCTTAGCTCAAGATGGCATATAAGCCTCAATTGCCTAATATCTTTGAGCCTCTCATGTCTATGTGAGGCTCCCATACATATGAGGTCAGATAACTAAAGTTGCGAACTCATCCTAGAAAACGTGCTACCTACCTCATTGCTGAATATCACTATGGTCACCTTCGAAGTACTCCCCTTGGGAAGCTATGCACCAATGCCAGTGCCTAGTCCACCCTTCAAAGCAATTTTGGAACTCTTTTTCTGGAAAGGCCATCAGAGCTGTCGTCATACCCTTGGTGTCCTGAATGTCATCAAAATGTCTTCCTTTCAATATTTCCTTTATCTTTAGGTAAAGAAAGAAGTCATTGGGGGCCAGACCAGATGAGTAGGGACAGTGTTCCAATACAGTTATATGTTTACTGGCTAAAAACTCCCTCAGACAGTGCTGTGTGAGCTGGTGCATTATCATGATGCAAGGGCCATGAATTGTTGATGAAAAGTTCAGGTCATCTAACTTTTTCACACAGCCTTTTCAGCACTTCCAAATAGTAAATTTGGTTAACTGTTTATCCACTTGGTACAAATTCATACTGAATAATCCCTCTGATATTCAAAAAGTCTAGCAACATTGGTGCAATATGTTCACGAACTTAATTGTCAGAACTTCATATGAGATTAAATTTGCTTTTTTCTTGTTAACCTGCCTTATGTCAATTTAATTACTAGACCAGCCAAAAGAACCTAGGAGAGTAGAGGAAATATTTTCCTCTAGTACGCTGATTAGACTCAGAATACTTATCCATGTGATCAGGAGGTGGAGAGAAGGGACAAGCACTTCTCTCTGAGTGCTATAAGGTATTTCTAGTCCTTGTTCTGTCAAAGTGGTAAACAAAGACTTAATGACTTAAAATAAAAATTTTTTAAAAAACAATGAACTTAAACAAGTTAACTGTTTATAGGAGTCTTGGTTTCCTCATATGTTAAATAAGGTCACCTAAGCTTTACATTTTCTAGAAGCCTTTCCAATTATGTTTTTCCATCAAGTTAGAACTTGATTTCTTATAGTATTTTGCCATTCTTAAAATCTTTTTACATTTATCATTTCATCTGTTGAAATAACATAAATATTAATTCTTTAACAATTAATTGCATTTGCACAAATTAAAGTTGGGTTCTTTGAAGAAAATTACAATCTTATCAATGCTTGAGATTCTCTGTAGGTTAAATTGCCTATCCACCCATCAAGAGGTAGAGGCTACATCCCCTCCCTCTTGAACCAGCTGTGATGTCATAAGGAAGTCCAAACTAGGCTACAGAAATATTAGAGGGCATATGAGAAAAGTCCTGGAGGACGGGAGGCCATCTTGGATATTCAATACAACCTGAGGTCCCACCTGAACGCAGCTGCATGAGTGACCCAGTCAACATCACACAGAGCCAAAGACCCATCTAGTTAAGCCCTGTCCTAATCCCAACCCCACATAATGTGAGAAATCATACATCTTTACTTTAAGCCATTATGTTTTGGAATTTTGTGTTTCATTGCACTAGGTAATTGAAACATAGCCTTGCTGGCAACTCAACATAGTTTGCTGATACACCTTGATTTGTATTGTAAAATCACCCCTTCGATGTTGCCAAATTGCTTTCTAAAAGAGGTATTTCAATTTACACTGTGACCAGTGTTGACAAAGTCCTACCAAGACAGAAATCCTCACTTTAGCCTCATTTACTAATGACTTTATCGTCTTTTTTAGGGACAAAAACCTGAAGCATGACTCTGCTCCCAGACCTTTCAACACACCATCATCATCCTTTTTTGTCCTAACCAAAAAGGAATTCTATTGCAACCAAGTATTTCTTCCTCCTTCAATTGGTCTCTTAACTTCACTGAGGAAGTTAGCGTAATGTTACTAGAGAGCTCAGGGAACAAGATGGCGCTGGACCAGCTCTGTTTTCCCAACTCTGCCACAATGTGAGCAGAATTTTACCTGCTTCTTCTAATGTGAGCAAAATTCAGTCAACTCACAACACTCAATCAATTCAGTACATCAATTCACAAAATGGCTGAGCCAAGCCTGTGAACCCTTGTTTGTTTCCATATAAAATACAAGCAGCTAATTGTAGAAACACACACTCTTTCAGACTGTTGTTGGCTTGGGTAATGAATGCTGTGAAGCTTCAAATCTGGAAAAAAAAATGTGTTAGATTCCAGGTGACTTTGGCTTGATTCAGGTGGTTCTATGTAAATGTATAAAACCCCTAGTACAGCTGGGCAGTGGGCAAGCCTTAAAGATGATTCACCAGGCCATCCATGTTTCCAACATGGTCTGCCTTTTGGTTTCCTGCTTCTTTTCACTAGAAAGTCTGGCAAGAAGACATTATAATTGAAACACTGGTAAAGACAGCCTTTAGTCCAATCAAAAACATGTTGTTTAATAAAAAACTCAGAGGTAAATTAAAAGATCCTGACCTGTGGCCTGCAGTCCTTGAAACTTTACCTCCAAACACATAGAATATCTAAATATTATCTTTGAACTAGCCCAGCACTACAACCTCCCATGCCCCACCTCCCTACCCTTGCATCCAAATAGTTTTATTTTTTTCTGAATATTTTAAGTACATTCAAACACAGTATGATACACCTTGATTTGAATTGTAAAATCACCCCTTTGATGTTGCCAAATTGTTTTCTAAAAGAGGTATTTCAATTTACACTGCGACCAGTGTTGATGAAGTCCTACCAAAACAGAAAATAATATAATGATTAAGTCTAGTTTAATAGGTGAGAAATAACATTTGATTGCTTTTAATTAACCATTTTTATAGGAATGTACAGAGTACTTACCTCATAGGAATCATCTCAGAATCAACTTATCTAGACACTGAAGACAGCCCGTAATTAAGACCAAGAGAAATCAGGATCCCCAAAATTTCCACACCTTTTCGTTAATCATTCTTATACCTCATACAACTAGAAATTTATCCACATGAAATAATTAAAAGGAAAAAGTTATAAGGGCAAAGAAGTCTGATTAATCTAGCATATAGTTATTTCGTAAAGGCAGTCAACATGTGAACAAGTCACTCTTCACTAAATTTTTTGACATAACAAGAATTTTAAATTGACAATTTTAGCTAGTGGGCAATTACAATATTACCAGCCAGAGATAAGGAAATTATGTATGTTTGGAATCCAAAGTCATGAATGCAGATGAGATTATGCAAAATATCACACAGATGGAAGCCAGCTCAGGATTAAGCCAGCACTGACAATATAACAGTGTGGGCTGTCTTTTCAAAGATGCTAAAAGACCAGAGAGAGGCCTACAAGCATGGATGGCCAGGAGAGGATGGGGCCTTCTGAGCCCCAGCAAAAGGATTTTGGGGTAAGGTTGAGGTCACGGGGAGATTCTCAGCCTTAACAAGCAGAGAAGTTAAGGGGCGTTAGGAGGAAGAGGAAGCCTGTGGGCTTGGATCTGAAGGGAGTGCTACTGACAGTGAGAAACGGGAGGTGACAGGGATTGGAGGGCAGGGGTGAAGTCATTACCCTGTACTCAGATAATTTACAATGATTAGGAAACATATCAAAGCCATGCCAAGGTCCAGGCATCATAGCAGTAAGTGTTCTAAAGAGACAGATAAGCAGGACAGTGGGTGCATTACTGTTCTAGGAAGTTGGAAAGCGGAAGTCGGGTACAAATGGAGAGGCAGTGGAGAACAGTGAGCTGAACCTCTAGACCAGATTGCAGAGCCGAAGTTCTGGTCCTGCCCTCCAAGGTCACTCCTAGCTCCAAAGTTCTGTGTCCTCAGGACAACAGTCGCATGGGAGGCGAGCTGGAAGGTCGGGGTGCATAGGCAAACAAATACATAAGCTTGTGAATTAACCCCTTTCCTTTTTTAAAAAAGCTACTAAAGGATAATTCCAACTACCACTCACATGCCGCTGTGTCAGCCACAATAGTCCTAGAAGAATTCCCTTTGATTACATCTGCATATAAGGAGCACCACATATGAGGATGAGGCCATCGAAGTGAGCTGTAAGCTAACTGATCCTCTACATTAAAGGTTGTCTGTCTCTCTTTTCTCCCACAGGCCGAGTCCAGCCACCACCTCTTTTTTGTAAATTAAGTTTTATTGGAACACAGCCATGCCCATTCATTACATATTGTCTGTGGCTGCTTTCCTGCTATAGAGGCGAAGTTAAATAATTGCAACAGAAACAGTATCACCCAAAAAAACAAGAATATTTATTATGCCGCCATTTTCAGGAAAAGTTTGCCAAACCCTGCACTAAAGCAATGGTTCTCCATGTTGACTACATATTGGAATCACATAGGGAACTTCTTAATATTAAAACAGTTGACATGCAATATTATATGTCTCAGGTGTATAACATAGTGATTAGACATTTATATAACTTATGCAGTTGATCACCCACATAAATCTAGTACCCATCTAATACCATATATAGTTATTATATTATTGATTATATTCCTTATGTTATACTTTACATCCCCATGACTATTTTTTAACTACCAATTTGTACTTCTTAATCCCCTTCCCTTTTTCACCCATTCTCCTAAACTCCTTCCTAGCTGTCAACCTTCAAAATGTTCTCTGTATTTAAGAGTTTGTTTCTATTTTATTTACTTATTTTGTTCTTTAGTTTCCACTTATAAGTGAAGTCATATAGCATTTGTCTTTCTCTGTCTGACTTACTCCACTCAGCACAAAAACCTCTAAGTTCATCCATGTTGTTGCAGATGGCAAGAGCTCATTCTTTTTTATGGCTGAGTAATATTCCATTGTATATATGTACCACCTCTTCTTTATCCATTCATCCATTGAAGCACATTGAAGTTGCCATCATATCTTGGCTATTGTAAATA
>NW_017732086.1:110261-111167 GCF_001890085.2 Hipposideros armiger
ACCACCTGAGATACCCCGAGTTAAAGGCATCCAGTTAGAGGCATCTACTTCCCAAATCCCTGACCCACAGAGACTATGAAAGATAATAAAACAGTTCTTGTTTGAAGTCACTATATTTTGGCATGGATTACTAGGCTGCAAGAGATAACAATAAGCATAGCCATAATAACAGTAACGTGCATAATGACCTCCAATAAATGAGACTTCGTGTGTCCTCTTCTCCGTTCCCCTGTAACCTGACCTAGTGTCAGAAAGTATCAGCTGGTGAGCAAGTTTATTCATTCAGGAAAGGATCCGCAATAGATACCAAAATCATAGGTAAAAAGTTAATTTAAAAAAAGAAGCTTATTTGCTAATCACAAAAGGGAGTATCTTCCTGTACAATGGAGAGATCTGGCTGTTGCCATCTCCAGCAGAGTAAACAATGTGGCATCACAAATAGTGGAACAGTGGCCCAGATATTCCGTGCCTCCTGCTGTGAATGCAATATGAAGTGCACAGCTTCATCACCTATGAGGGATTGTCAACAGATGTTTAAGCTTGCTTTGTATAGGAATTACAGGGAGGAGAGAAAGTAGACAAACAGCACAATGAAGAAGTCCTCAGGCAAATCTAGAATGTGGACTTTCTATAAAATATCTGGCCTAATTTCTTCATTAAAAAAAAAAAGGGAAGGGCAGCCGGGTGGCTCAGTTGGTTAGAGCACCTGCTCTGAACAAGATTTCTGGTTCAATTCCCCCATGGGCCAGTTAGCTGCACCCTCCGCAACTAGATGGAAGACAATGACTTGAGCTGAGCTGCCAGTGGGCAGCCGGATGGCTCAGTTGGTGAGAGCGTGTGCTCCTAACAACAAGGTTGCCGGTTGGATTCCTGCATGGGATGGTGGGCTGTGCCCCACCCCCACCC
>NW_017732086.1:114722-115649 GCF_001890085.2 Hipposideros armiger
CTCACAACACAATATCAAAAATACCCAGGGGAAGATTCCAAGATGGCGGATTAGGCAAATGCTATGCCTAATCTCAGTGGCTGGGGTCCCCCCAGAAAAGGGCTTGGTCCCAGCATCATACCAGGCTTCCCAGCCCAGGGGTCCTGTGCAGGAAGAGGAGTTCCCACAGTATCAGGCAGTGAAAAGCAGTGAGGACTCTGTCTATCCCAGTAAGATGTAAGGCGGCTGGAAACCCAGGCACCCTCTTAAAGGGCCCACACACTGACTCACTCACTTGCAATCACTCACCTGGTCTCCAGTAGATGGGTGGCAACTTGGGAGACACCAGAGACATACAGGGAAAGGCTGAGTTGTGTGGCTTCAGGATGAGGGCTGGAGGGACAGCTGCCATTGTACCTGTGTGGAGCCTGCCTCACATGTAGCCTAAAGAAGGGCACCATCTTTTCTATGCTGAACCCTTCTCCAAAGGGCCAAATCTGAGACCACATCAGTCTGGTAAAATCTGAGTGTGCACACCACACTGATGACACCCTGGGTCCCTACCCCACACAGTTAGTACTGCTTCACCCTCTTGGCACCTGGGACACAGGTCCCACCCTACAAGATGCAGAAGCCATTTACAGCAGCAGCAGACAGCCCCTGGCTGCCCAGGGAAGTTTTAACGGTGGACAGTGAACTACAACTTTTGCCACAGCCTCTTTTGGGTAGCTCTCAGGAATCTTTGGGCCCAAAGCGAATGGTGGCTGGCTGCAGTGTTCTCAGGGAGTTTTGCAAAGTGATCACAGGCTACAAGAACTAAATCTGCATTAACCTTCTAAAAACCACCGGGCACACCTCATGACTCCCTGGGACACTGCCCCACCCAACTAGTGCTGAATCACCGGAGGCATTCTCAATGCTGGGTCAACCAGCCCAGCCCAAACACCT
>NW_017732086.1:116113-117409 GCF_001890085.2 Hipposideros armiger
TGGAATTACTGGGTCCTTCTTTGTCTCATTATAGCCTTTGTTTTAAAGTCTATTTTGTCAGGTATAAGTATTGCTACTCCAGCTTTTTCTTGTTTATTTGTTTCCATTTTCATGAAATATCTTTTTCTATCACTTTACTTTCCGGCTGCATGTATTTTTCGATCTGGAGTGAGTCTCCTATAGGTAGCATATATAAGGGTCTTGTTTTCTTATCCATTCAGTAACCCTATCCTTTGATTGAGCATTTAATCTATTTACATTGAAAGCAATTATTGATAGACATATAGTTATTGACATTTTATTATTCATATTTTTTATCTTTTCTTTTTTTTTTCTGTCTTAAAGAAGTCCCTTTAACTTTTCTTATAATACTGGTTTGGTGGGATGAACTCCTTTAGCTTTTTCTTGTCTGGAAAACTCTTTATCTGTCCTTCGATTCTAAATGATAGCTTTGCTGAGTAGAGTAATCTTGGTTGTAGGTCCTTACATTTCATCACTTTGAATATTTCCTGCCAATCCCTTCTGGCCATAACGTTTCTGATGAGAAATCAGCTAGTAGTCTTAGGAGAGCTCCCTTGTAGGTAACTAACTATTTTTCTATTGCTGCTTTTAAGATTCTCTCTGTCTTTAAACTGTGACATTTTAATTACAATGTGTCTTGGTGTGGGCCTCTTTGGGTTCATCTTGTTTGGGACTCTGCATTTCCTGGACTTGTGTGTCTATTTCCTTCACCAGGTCAGGGAAATTTTTCATCATTATTTCTTCAAATATGCCTTCAATTCCTTGCTCTCTCTCTTCTCCTTCTGGTATGTCTATGATGAGAATGTTGGTATACTTGATGTTGTCCCAGAGGCCCCTTAAACTATCCTCTGTTTTTGAATTCTTTTTGCTGTTCTGATTAGATGTTTTCTGCTACCTTATCTTCTAAATCAGTGGCTCTGTTGAAAGGACCCATTCAATAAAGTCCTCCTAAAATTCAGTGTCAAGGGGGAAAAGTGACTCTTTGCATAAATTTATAAACTTTCTTTTACTGAAGAGATATAGCTATAGACACCAAAGTCTTCCATATTTTGTCTTCACTGCCAGGAAGTGAATATGGTTGTTAATAGAAAAAACCAGAATGAGTCTAGGTGCCTGGTACCTCTGTGTCTTTCATCCGTTTTTTAATCTTATTTTTTATTGTTCCATTTATGTTATCATTGATCGATCACTCAGATCCCTCTTTTTAAAAAGACAAAAATTAATAAATGCAGATGTATATACATTTACTTCAAAAAATGTGATATTTTTTAATGT
>NW_017732086.1:123614-126199 GCF_001890085.2 Hipposideros armiger
TGTTGGCGAAAAGTTTAGGTCATTTTCATCTAACTTTTTCACACAGCCTTTTCAGCACTTCCAAATAGCAAACTTTGTTAACTGTTTGTCCAGTTGGTACAAATTCATAATGAATAATCCCTCTGATATAAAAAATGGCTAACAACATTGTTTTGACTCTTGATTTGGCCTGACAGAACATTTTTGGTCATGGAGAATTGTGCATTTTAATGCTTTGTTTCAGGGTCATATTGGTACACCCACGTTTCATCACCAGTGATAACAAGGACCAAAACATCGCCTTGCCTCTCCAAAGGTCTTGGCAAACTTTGACTCTCCTTTGCTTTTGTTTTGTGGTGAGCTCCTTTGGGACCATTTTTGCACACACCTTTCTCATGCCAAGATTTTCAGTTAAGATTTTTCTAACTGTTTCTCTATCAATGTTTACTTGGTCTGCTATGCTTCTCACAGTAAGCTGATGATTTTGATGCACAATTAGATGAATTTTTGCAATGTTTTCATCAGTTCTGCTTGTTACTGGCCGCCCTGACCCCTCTTCATCAGTGACACATTCTCTCCCCTGATAAAAATGTTTAATGCATTTGTACACTGCCATTTTCTTCATGGCATTATCCCCATAAACTTGGACTAACATGTCCCTGATCTCACTTCCACTCTTGCCAAGTTTAGCAAGAAATTTAACATTTGTTCATTGCTCCAATTCAAGCTCAGACATTCTCATGACATCACACAAAAACATGCAACAACAATGATGAACACCACTCAGCAAGATACCACTACACATCAACATGAACACAGCTGTGAGACACTGATGTACCAAGGTTATGAAACCTTACCAAGCTGTTTGTAAGCACACCAAAGTAAGCGCACGGTGGCAAGTTTGCAAACGTAATTGGCAGACCTCATACATGCAAAAAAAATGAAACTGGACCACCTTCTTACACCATATACAAGAATAAACTCCAAAAGGATAAAGGACTGAAATGTAAGATCCAAATCTATAAAACTCCTAGAAGAAAATATACGAAGTACACTTCAAACGTAACCCTTAGCAATGTTTTCACTGATATATTTCCTTGGGCAAGGGAAACAACAGAAAAAAATAAACAAATGGGATCACATCAAACTAAAAAGTTTTTCACAGCAGTGGAAACCATCAACAAAACAAAAAAGCATCCTGCTGAATGGGAGAAGATATTTGCCAATGATATATCTGATAAGGGGTTAATATTCACAATTTACAAAACACTCATTCAACTCAACACCAAAAAAACAAACAACCCAATTAAAAAATGGGCAGAGGCTATGAAGAGGCATTTCTCTAAAAAGGACATACAGATGACCAACAGGCATATGAAAAAATGTTCAACCTCACTAATCATTAGGGAAATGCAAATAAAAACCACAATGAGATACCACTTCACTCCAGTCAGAANGTTTCTTAGTTCCGTTTCACCAGAGCAAGAACCATATTGGCCCAGCACATCACTGTGCACCCTTTGATCAGTCCAATCAGCTATGGCCACAGAGGAATTAGATCAGGCGATAAAAAAAAAATAACAATTTATACCGCAGGTTTCTAGATGGGTAAATTCCCAATACAGGGTAGTGAACAGGAAAGACAAAGATAGCATCTCTAAAACATCCTCTTCTCTGTCCAGTGAAGATCATTCTCAGCTACAGCAAGATTTCTGCATGGATCTAAGGAAGATATTCATGGGTTTGTATATCTCTGCACAGGATCACTGTGTCCCATGAAATCACTGCTTGCTAATTAATATAAAGCAGTGAGGTCTCAGAACACAGGGTTTACCTGTAACTTTGCTCTGAATTGAACATGTACCTAAAAATAGATGAACCAAGGAAACCAAGCCTCTGCCTGGGTTTGAACAAAACAATCATCGATTTTCACTGAGCTCTAGTATCACCCTGACTTATCTGACCAGTAAATATCTATTGAATGAATGTCCACTATGTGCATCACACTTTGCTAGGGGAACACAGGAGAATACACAGAAGAAGGCAAAGCCTCTCAATGTAAGGATATGACAGTATCATTGGGTAAGACGACAAATACACTCCAGAAAACATCAATAACAAAATAATTTCACCATATGAGAGCTGTCATAGGTCAATATGTGTTAAGTGTAAAGTGAGTGCCATTAATGCAGATAGGTCAGCTAAAAAAGCCCAGATAAAAAGATTGCTTGAAAGATATACTTCAAGGTGAGGAGAACAAGAAGACCAAATGCAAGAAATGCATCAGGCAAGTCTGGAAAACAGGTAGTAGAGATAAACTTGTTTAGAGAAGAGGACTTATTAAAGGAGAAAAGGTGTATGGAAGTCAAAGTGCAGAGGAAGAGCCCTGAGTGCCAGGATAATGACCTTCGTCTTATGAGTAAGGTTTTGGAGTCAGGAAAGGACAGGATGAGATCAGTGTTTTAGGAAGTGCTGGTGTCAGGGGTGAGTTGAGAAGCCAGAGATCTTTGCAATTTACAAAACATCTTCACATATGAGTCATCTAATTTTCTCCTGGCAAATGGTTTCATAGGAGGCTTTTAGAGATGGGTGCAGGGCAACGCTCA
>NW_017732086.1:129931-154485 GCF_001890085.2 Hipposideros armiger
TATATATATCTCGTCATGGGACGTGGAGTATAGTGTGGGAGTGGAGTCAAGGGATTTGTAATAGATATGTATGATATTGGGGGGAAATGGGGTGGCAGATTGGGGGAGGGGAGTTGTCACTTCAAGAGGTAAAAAGTATAACTATTGCACTGTGTTGTACAGCTGAAACTAATTCTAAAAAATGTGTATTTCATAATAAAAAATAATTTAATAAAAAAAACTTAATGAGATTCAGCAAATGCAGTACTAAGGGGGAAGTGCATAGAGATAAATGCTTACATTAAAAAAAAAATCTTCAAAACAACCTAACTTTATACCTCAAGGAATTAGAAAAACAACAAACTAAGCCCAAACTTAGAAAAAGAATGGAAATAATAAAGATTAGAGCAGAAATAAATGAAATAGAAAATAGGAAAACAATGGGAAAAAAGTAACAAAACTAAGAATTGTTTTTTTTAAAAAATAAAATTGACAGTTACCTAGATTAAGAAAAAAAGAGAAACAATTCAATAAATAAAATGAGAAATGAAAAAAAGAGACATGATAATTCATGCCACAGAAATAAAAAAAGCTGACAACTCACACTCAAACCCCACTTGCCCCTCAATAGTAGGTGCTGGACCTAATTTCCCAGATAAATACATGAGCCCTTCCATTTGACTGGAACTCTATGACACTTGGTGTTGTAAGAGAAAAAGGAAATGGGCCCTGGCTGAGGGCGTTATACAAAAGATGACCACAGCTCAGAGTAAAAAAATTTTGAGGAATAGAATTTCATTCAGTTGGGTATAAGAGGACCTCCAGAAAAGCCATGAAATTCACAGAAGTCTTCAATATATGCGGCTTCCACGTCCCCCCGGGACGGTCCTGCTAAGTTGACGCTACTTGTCCCCTCTGCCTCCCCGTCATCCCTACCTTAAGTGCCAGGCATGGATGAGCAATCTCTTTCCACTCTCATTACAACCTGCTCTCAATAAAGATTGCGTCATCTGGTTCTTTACATTTTTCTCTTTCCTAAGGGAATTTGCATTTTAAGTTATTTACTCCTTTTGCTTCCCAAGCAAACACCAATCTCAGGATAGGCTCCATAATTTGCAGGGCCCGGTACAAAAGTGAAATGCAGGGTCCCTCGTTCAGAAATGATCAAGAATGTCATAAAACTGAGCACAGGGTCTTTCTAAGAAAAGGTCCCTAGGCAGCTGCACAGATTGCAGCCCCTGAAGGAGGCCCTGCCCACGCTGGAGTTTTTACTACCACAGCATTGGGCCCTGCTTTCCTCGGAGTCGCAGGCCCACATCCTCTGCTGTCTTCCTTTCCTCTGCCTACAGGCCCCCCACCTATTCCACTCTCCATCCTCCCCCAAATCTCGGCTACATCCAAGGAAGCACTTTATTCTCCTGTACCCAAAGACAAGTACACACGCCTCTTCCATGTAAAGAATTACATTCCTAATGTATGTCCCTCCCAACTCATCCCTAATACCTCTCTCTCCTTCTCTCCCTCTCTCCCTCTCTCTTTCTCTCCCTCTCTCCTTCTGTATCTCTCTCTCTCTCACACACACACCACCACCACCACCACCACCACCACCATCACCATCACCATCACCATATTCTCATTTGATACTCACATATGCCTCAGTTGAGATACTATTAATTATTATTATTAGCCATTATTATGAGTAGAAATGTGTTATGAGCCTCAGAACATTGGAAGGAGGGGGAAAAAAAGGGGGGAACTGTATTCCTAGATGGTCTTTAAGGCCACTTCCAAATTCAGATCTGTAATTCTCTGATGTGCAAGGTGTATGCTGGGACCCAGTCAGCAGTCCCACAGGCACACTCTAGAAGGGCCAGGTATTAACACCTGGCAGAGCTGGGGTTACCAGGTAAAATACAATACCAACTAAATTTAAATTTCAGATAAACGGCAAATAACTTTTTTCATATAAATATGTCCTAAATCTTGCATGGGACATACTTATACTAAAAAATTATTTCTTGCTTATCCAAAATCTAAATATAACTGGTATCCTATATTTTTTTTATTTGCTAAATCTGGCAACCCCACACGGAGCAAATCTTTGCTAAATGGCAGACAGGTGGTGGTTCAATTCTTCCTTCCTAAGGACTGTCCTGAGACATAATAGTTCATACAGTAGGATGTGTCCCACAAGACCCATAGGTGGCAGATCGTCTGGCAAGATCAAGTAGTTGGCAGCCCTGGACAGCAAGCAGCAGCCAGCATCCTCACATCAGCTCTCCCTCCTTTCCTGACTCACTGACCTTGTCCTTCACTCTTGCTTCCCTGGGACCAAACTCCCTAAGAAGCTTTGGCCTCCATGGAAGCTTTGTTCTCAGGTTCTGCTTCCTAAGAAACCCTGTCCATCAAGAGGGAATGGGAAAATAAACTATGGTTTATTCATATGATGGAATTCCATGTAACAATTAATATATATGAACCAAACTCATATGTATCAATATGGATAGACTTCAAAATTAATATTAAGTAAAAATAGCAATTTGCAAAAGGACGCATACAGTATTTTACTATTAATATCTCCTTTAATACATAATACCTACATTGTTTATGGAAGCATATATGTAGTGAAATATAAAATTATGGATGAGAATAAAACAAGCCAACTTAAAGATGTTGGTTATCTCCAGTGAGGGAAAGAGGGACAAAGGACAAGGATGGGGGTCAATGTAGAGACAGCTTAACTGTACCATTTTATTTATTAAATAAAAAAACTATCTGAAGCAAATATTGCAATATGTTACTATCTGTTAAATGTAAATGGTATACGGTATATACTTATCTGTACTTTTCTCTATGGTTGGCATTTTATAATTTTAAAAAACTTAATTACATTTAAAATCAGCTGCTTCTAGCTTAACAAAGGACAAAACAAATAGAAATTGATTTCAACTGCACTGTACAGAAGACAAAAGAAGCTATGACACACCAGACTTGAATGGCCCAGAAAGAACATGTGGAATCTCCCCCTTTCAAACTTTGAACTAATATCCATGAAACACTTCTTATGTGCAAGGCATTGAAACAGGCACTTTGAAGGAGATGATTGTATATAAAAACATCCAATACCAAAAAGAGTTCATAATCTAGATGGTACTACTTGCAAAAAAAATTATATTCTAAATATTTACTTGTAAGTCTGTTGATTAGAATTCAAGATTCAGGAAAGATTTTCCCATAGAGGAAAAAAAAATGTTATCAACTGTGGTTAATTTCTTAAGGTAGCCCTCAAAAGGCCTATTTGTTTTATAATATAAAATTATTGAATTCCAAGGCTGAAAAGGATCTTAATGTAATTGAAATTCTGCACATTTGCAATGAAAAATAGTAGGAAACAACATGTTTCAAAACTGGTAATGAACCAGCACAGGAAAACAATAGAGTTGAATAAGAAATTGCTTTTTTCATTATCTTGAATGCCAAAGTTGGAGGAAAAGAACTAATTAAAGGCAGGTTGGAGAGCAAGGGAAGCTTCTAAAAACACTGAGGGAGAGGTTGGGGGCATTCTGAGAGCTTTTGAGGTTGATGGCATTGGTTTTCTTATCACTTATAATTTTTAATTTCACTTTCAAACAAAGAGTTTTTATAGGAGTCCCCTCTTATCCACGTGGGATACATTCCAAGACCCCTACTGGATGCCTGAAACCACAGGTAGTACTAAACCCTATATATACTAATTTTTTTCCAATACATACATACCTATGATGAAGTCTAATTTAGATTTTCAGTCAAGATGAAGGAGCAGATAAACATGGTGCTCACCTACTCTCAGGACCATATCAATTACAACTAAACTACAGAACAATCATCATTGAGAATCATCTGATAGCCCAGAAGGCTACTAATTGACCAATGAGCACAAAGCAAGACACAGCATGGAGACGCTGGAAAGAGAGCTGATTCACATCCAGGACCGTGTGAGATCTCATCACACTACTCAGAATGGCGCACAATATAAAACTCACAAATGTGAACTATGGCTTTGGGTTATAATTAGGCATCAAAGTAGGTTCGTCAATTGTAGCAAATGTACCACTCTGGTGTTGATACGGGGAAGGCTATGCATGAGTTGGGACAAAGGGCATATGGGAAATCTCTGTACCTTCCTCTCAATTTTGCTGTGAACCTAAAACTACTCTAAAAAAACTTAAGTCGATTAAAAACATAAAGAAAAGGAAAAAAAATCTCAAAGTATTTCCTTTTCTCGGGCTTTTAACTTGCTGGAGAAAACAATCTGAGCTGTAATGAAATTTGTTAACTGTTTTTCCAAATGGGGTAATTTTCTAGTTAGATTCTCATTTTTCTTAATGTAACCCTCATCTAAGCAAATATTTAAAGAACTAGTTGTAGCCATGAAATCTCAGGTGCTAACTCTCATTCTATGTGACTATATGGATATCAAATATATAATACCCTTTTAAAAGAGGTTCTGCAGCCCATTCTTGAGATTTGTTACACTTGAAAATGCTTAGACAATAAATGACAGGTAGTTTTATGATCACCTTAAATGGAGCTCCACTCCATAGCATCTACGTATAATAAAACCTTTATTTTTTTTTCTTCAGAATGAATAGGGGAATTCAATCTTTCAAAAGCTGTCTTCTTTTATCTGCCTATATTAGTGGTGTATACCTTTCACTTATCATTTACCTCTACTGTCACTAATTTTTGAGAATTCTGTGTTAAATATTAATTTTCCCCTTCATCATTTGCCTTTAAAGGTTTGCTCTTAGCTCTTTTACAACATTATCATGTATTGGTAATATACAAAAGAATAAGTTTTGTAAAAACTAAATATACACACACATATGGATCTTACTTCTGGAAATATATATATCACTGAAAGTATTATTTCAATAAAAGAGAAAATAGGCCTAAGTTTTTAAAAACTTACTAATTGCTTATTTCTGGCATTTCCCACGTAATATTTTCAGACCACAATTGACCACAGGTGACTGAAAATGCAGAAAGCAAAACCACAGAAAAGGGGGGACTACATACCTCCCTTGATATTCAAGCTATCAATGATGATCTTATAGTCACTTATCTACCATAATTAGGTACTATGATTCAATGAATTGAGAATCATAAAAGACAATGCATGTATGTTTTAGTTAAAGAGATTGCCTTAGGGGGTCTTAGCCAAGTTCTGAATGGATCAGAAAAAAAACAAAAAAACAGAACTACACCACAGTTTTGGCACAATTCTTCTAAGTAAGGGAAAAAATAAGAAACAAATGTAGATCAGACATGCTCTGCACAGGCCACCAGGTATGTTGCTGGCCAGAGACTGTGGCTAGTCAGAACAAAAACTAAGTACAAAACACACACATATTTCTGAAAAAAACTAAACATAGAATTACCCCATGATCCAGCAATTCCACTTTTGGGTATATACCCAAAAGAATTGAAAGCACAGTTTCTAAGAGGCGTTTGTACACTCACATTTACGGCAGCATTATTCACAACAGCCAAAAGGTGGGGACAACCCAAGTGTCCATCAGCTGAAAAACGAAAAAACAAAATGTAGTATATGCATACAATGAAATATTATTCAGCTTTCAAAAGGGATGCAATGCTAACACACACTACAACATAGATGAAACTTAAGGACACTATGCTAAGTGAAATAAGCCGGTCACAAAAAGACAAATACTGTGTGATTCTACTTATATGTGATACCTATTGGAGTCAAACTCATAGAGACTGAAAATAAAATGGTGGTTGCTGGGGGAAACAGGGAATTGTTGTTTAATGGATATAGAGTTTCCGTTTTGCAAGGTGAAAAGAGTTCTGGAGATGGATGGAAGTGCTAGTTGCCCAACAATGTGAAGGAACTTAACCCTACTGAACTGTACACTTAAAATGATTAAGATGATAAATCCTATACTATGTGTATTTTACCACAATTTAAAATGTAAAAAATTAAAAATTAAAAAGTATACCACAGTGAAGGAGGGATATTAGTAGGGTAGATGGAGCGATGGAGTGGCCTCAAGGAAGATGAAAAAGGACTTGGGAGCTATAATAACAGCAGGATAAATCATTCACAGGACAATTACCACTTCTGAACATAGCTCCTGGTGCATTCTCTCCTTCACACTTATCACCATTGAAAGCAGCTTTTGCATGGCAACACTATGATACCTCTCTCCCCCATCATTCCCAAGATCAATGAAGGCAGGAGCCATATTTGCTATACCCAGCACTCTATCTCCCAGACCATCACATTGATTGTCGCCTCATGAGCACTTAATAATATTTGTGGAGTGAATGAATGAATTTGAAATCACTCGAGTAACCATTTCTTAAAACTCAAAGTACAATGAAAGAAAGCAATTTTGAAAAATAGAACAGAATTGAAAAATACAAGTGCTATGACGTATGTGTTACTGAGGTAAGTGATGCTGTTGTGCCTTGGGAAGTTTGCATGGAGAAGGTGGGGCCTGAGCTGAGCCCTAACCCTGCTCCTGCTCCACTTTGCTGTGTGACACCTAGCTGGACTGTGGACCTTTACTGCTATTACACACTGAACGTAGAAATTATTTATTTATATATATATATACATATATATATATATATATATATACACACACATATATATGAATGCCAGGGGTACCAAAAAAATATATACCCACGACTTGTATTCATCTTTTGTTATTGGTATATATTGAGTGTTACAATTCTAATACAGTTTTTTTTTTTTCTTAAAATGGCTATACATTTTTTGGCACCCTCTATACACAAACACACACACACACACACACACAGAAAATGAATAAGACCTTGAACTATTCAACAGCTTCAAATGAATGCCCCATTTATCTACCAAAAGAGAAAGAGAGGGAAATAACTCTCTTAGGATGACAAATGGATAAATACAAGTAGTAGTAGTATCCTTGTCTATAGAATAAATACAAGAAGCAAAGAAAGATCAGGCAGCTTGCCCAAGGTCACCTGGAAGTCAGTGACAGGGAGGCAAGTAGAACCCAGGTTTCCAGTCTCCTGGCCTCACGCATTTCTCTCAGGGCCATAAATTACCAGACTGTTTAGGTATCTAGATTCTCCAGATGTTGTCATCTCCTCAATGTCCTTGCACTGCCACCCAATGCTTTCACATTTGTTATGGTTTTAGATGAAAGTCTCCCTTCTCCTGACAGCTTTATTACCCCAAGAAGCCATTATCTCTGTCTAATTCAGAAAGTTATACCCAATTGTTGGTGCACTAACGAAACAGGAGTCAAAGATATGTCTGTGATTGATGGGAAAAACATCAACGTCCTTCAGGGAAAAACAGCTGAAGGTATTACTGCTTTGATATCCCCCCCACTTTTTTTTTCTGGCCTAAAGGTTAATCAGTGGACAATATTACACAGAAAGTCTTTTTTAAAAGTCCGACAACAAACAGGCTATCTAAGTTGGAGAACTGTGCCCCAGGCTATGAAGAGTTAACACGCAGAGAAGTTTAAACAAATGGGGGAAACGTTAAGAATGATTCAGATCGCAGGATGGTTTGATGGCACTTTGTGCAAGTGCAGGGCTCAAATCTAAGAAGCACCATGTCGGGCTAAAATCGCCTATGAGTATGACTGTCCATCTGAAGGGAAAGAAGAAAACACATATGAAAAACATAGGAAAAGAAAAGATAGAAAGTGAAGAAAAAGAAAAGAGGAAGAAGAGAATTATAAAAAGAAAAGGAGGTATATATCAATAGCTAACAGTTATAATATTTACAGCTTATAAAAGGCTTTCACATATATCTATTCATGCATCATTCAAAATGCCTACACAGTAGGTGTTATCCCAATGTGATGAATGAGGCTCATATGCCAAAGATCAGAATGTTAGGAAACAGAAAGTAGACTTAAGTCCAGTTCCTTTTGCCATCTCCACCAAAGATCAAGGAAGCTTGTATTGGGCCAGATCGGGGGCCGTTATTAAGCCTGGACTCTCACTGTGGCCTCTGGGAGTATATGGGCTCCCTCAGCTGTGCAACATAGTGTAAAAAGCCTCCAGAGCCTTTGCACTAGACTCTGCACAGGTTCTACCTCCAAGAAAAAAAGATAAGAGAAGAACGGAACGGCAGGGGGACCTGCGTCTTCAAAACTGAGTGGGATTGTTAAGTGTTCTGCTGTTAGAAGACCACATGCAGTGACACTGTGGCACAAAATCGTGTCCAATATTAAAGGATGTGAAAAATTACCAGCATGGGTGAAGCATATGGTGAAATATATAAACTAGAATATGATACTGGTTGAGTGATAGGTCCTGGAGGGCCTTATTAACCATACTAAGGAGCATCAAGTTTATCCTACTGGCAATGAGGAGACTTCAAAGTTTTAAAGACAAGAGGAGAGGTTGCAAATGACAAGAGCAAATCTGCTTTGAAAAATAACCCTGACAGCAATATGGAGGAAGGGAAGAGAGTCTATGAAACAAGACATGGGGCGAAATCCAGGCATGGCAACATATAAAGTTAAAAAAGGAATGGTCTAGACATAACTTAGAAGCAGAATCCATAGGATGTAGCCCTGGGAAGGAGTTAAGGACAATTCTGGGAATTCTGGCTTCCATAATTGAGTAATCTATAATGACTTCCATCAAGGCTAAAAAGATAAACATGTTTGCTTAGGGCATATTGAACTTGATGTATCTGCACACATACAGGTGTATATGTCAACTAAGCTGATGGAAATATGGTTCTAGAGCCCAAAAGAAAGTTAGTGCTAATAAGACAGGTATGGGCATTATCAGTATATAGAAGATGGTAGAAGTCATGGCAGTAGAAGCAAATATCAGCACCCACCCTTCAAAACGACCTTAGGTCATGTAATAAGGAAATTGAAAAGGTCCACTAAATAACTGGATGTCATGGAATTATTTTCCAAATGGCTGCTAGACTCATCAACATCTATTTTCACCCCTGCTCACTCTCCAGGGTGGCACATCACTTGACATGCTTCCTGGGCTCCAGATCCTCCGGCTTTATTTCCCAAATTCCAACTAACACTTCCCTCCAGCTGCAGGGTTTGCAAGGAATGCTAATGCAGTGACTGTCCCCATTGTCACGTGGCCCTAGGAGTCTGCATGTGTGCACTCTTCTGGGGCAGCAGCATTGACCTTCCCTTGGACACCCTGAAACTAAAAAAGAGAATCTCCTTAGTCAAAAGGTTGAAGCAACCCAAATGTCCATCAATAAATTAATGAATAAAAAGTGATACACACACACACACACACACACACACACACACACGCACACGCACATGCACACACACACAGAAATATTATAGTCTTAAAAAGGAAGGAAATTCTGGAGAGGTCCAAGATGGCAGATTAGGTCAATGCTGTGTCTACTGCATCCCAGGATCATACCAAAATTACAAATAAATTATGGAACAATCAACCTCAAGAATTATCTGAAGACTATCTGAGCACAATCCATATAACTAAGGATATGAAGGAGAGGTCACATCGAAACTAAAATAAAGAACATTGGTCAAGATAACTACATAAATATGTTTTTAAAAAAAAGAAGAAAATTCTGATGCATTCTACAAAATGATAAACCTTAAGGACATTATCCTAAGTGAAATAAGGCAATTACAGAAGACAAATACTATATAATTTCATTTATATGAGGTACCTGGAATAGTCAAATTCTTAGAAATAGAAAGTAGCATGGTGGTTGCCAGGATCTGGGGGAAGGGAGACGGGGAGTTATTGTTTAATGAGTACAGAGTTTCTATTTGAGTTGAAAAAACGTCCTGGAGATGGATAGTGGCAATGGTTGCATAGCATAGTGAATGTACTTAATGCTACTAAATTGTACACTTAAAAATGTTTAAAATGTTAGATTTAGTTATGTATATTTTATCACAGTTTTTTAAAGTAACAATGCAAAAAAAAACCTTTAAAAAATATTCAACATAAGAATAGTTAATTGTTTTATATTCATAAAACGCAACACAGCAATGAAAAAAGAACTACAGCCGTATATAAAGACATAAATGAATCTCATATATATAATGTTGAGGAGAAAGGGCCAGATACAAAGTGTCATTCAATACAATTTCATTTATATGAAGTTCAAGCACAGACAAAACTAACCTGTGGTGACAGAAGACAGAATGGGGTTACCCCGGAGGAGGTGTATTGAATGGAAGGGGTCATGACAGAGCCTGCTGAGTGTTCTAAATGTCTATGTCACATCCTGAGTGGTGCTTACACAGGTATATACAGGTAAAATTTATCAGTCTGAATGCTTAAGATTCGCACACTTTTCTCTATAGTAATTGTGTCTCAATATTAGAAAAAGATACCCCCCAAAAAATTGTTTAAGTGTTTCCAAGTTTATTCAACAGCTAGTAGCTGCAATCACTGCAGCACATGAATGAAAGCTCTAATTGAAGAGGACAAGGAAGAAATCATTTTGGGGCAGAGAGAAGGGGCACATTGGGTTTTAGAGGGACGAGAAGAAAAACATGCCATCATAGGGTTTGGGGGTGGTGAAACGGAGCAAGTGCAGAAAAGGCGACGAGGGCGTTACCATTTCACTTCAAAGTTCAGTTCAATAAAATCCAGTTAATAAATAATTATTAAGCATTTACTGCCAAAAACAATGCAAAGTTCTAGGGCGGTTTCTCAAAAGTGAGCCAACTGCATCAGAATCCTGTACGTTGATTACTTAAAGTGCAGGTTCTTGGGCACCACCCTGATCAAGTGATTCAGAAAACCAGCAGGCGGGGCCCCGAAATCTCCTTTTGGACAGTGACCTTGGGTGACTCTACAAAGATGAACACATACTTCGCTCTGCACTAACCTCTCTGCCCTCAAGAAGGTTGGGGGATGGAAATGAGAAGTATAAACAGGTAATTTCCATACAATAACGCCACTGCAATAATTTGGACATGCAGAGACTACTGAGGAAGCCTGAGAGGAATAGCTAAGGCTGGAAGGAGGAAGAGTAGATAAAATCAGGCGAGGTAACACCTGTGCCAAATTGAAAGGAGACTGTGGTGGAGAAAACTGGGGAGGAGGAGAGGGTGGGAAGGGGATTGGTTTGCAAAGTGCGGGTCCCAGAAAGTATAATCATCCTCACCTGGGAACTTGTTTAGAACCACCAATTCATAAGCCCCACCCCAGACCTAGTGAATCAGAATTTCTGGGGATGCACCCGGCAGCCTGCGATTCCATGCCCTCCAGCAGGTTTTGATGCCCACTCAAGTCAGACTACTGGAACCGACAAGGGGCGGCAGAGTGGAGCAGATAGGGGTGCAGCTTCAGAGCCAGGCTGTCTGGGTCCAAATCCAGGCTCGGCCGCTTACTGGTTGGGCGAGCTGAAGTGAATAATTTAATCTCTTGGGGCCTCAGTTTCTTCATCTCTATAATAATAGTATTCGACTCATAATTATTACATATAAAGCACCTGGTACATAATAAGCGCCGTATACATGTGTTATTAGTAATCGTGTGGGCGAAGGGACCAGCAGGAGTGATGGCAGGGCTATTTCACAGGTAGCTGCTATTTGAGCATCAGGCTTGAAGCAAGGGGCGACAAGTGTGCTGGAGAGGTCAGCAGAGGACAGATCAGGGCATTTCGTGTTAAAAAAAAAAAAAAGACACCTGGGAACTTCTGCTTCCAAAACGATGGACTTACATGTACTTTCTCCTGTTCCTCCCACTAAGTACAACTGAAACCCCCAGACATAAATAAGATTCTGAAAAGTGGAGAGAAAAAGGCAGTGGAGAGAGAGGGACCCCAGGACCCTCAGAATAACAGTGCTAAATTCACAGGATTTTTGGCTTCACATATCCCAGACTTGGAGCTGATATACCAGGCAACCCAGAAATGCCAACGGGCTCAGACAAAAAAAGCCCCAGCAAGAGCATTCTCTCTCTCGCCAAAGGACCAGGAAAGGGGCAGCCGAGAGAGACAGAAAACGCTTAGACAATAACTGCTCTACTCCAGCCAAACCCCAAAGAAAAAAACTGAGGCCCCACACAATCCACGCCGGCAGAGGCCAATCTCGCCCCACCAGGCTGTGACAGACATCCAATCCCCACATGAGGAGGTGCCAGAGAGGCTGGGTGGAAATACCAAACCCCCTCCATGGAGTCAATAGAGACTACCCCCACCCCCACCCGGCAGTAAGAAGGCGCACCCACCCCTTCTGCAGGATGGCAATATCTGATTTGTGACATTGTACTCCAATTTTGCAAGAGTTGCCACTGGGGGAAGGTTGGTAAAGAGTACAGGCACTCTCAAGGTATTATTTCTTCAAACTGTGTGTGCACCCACAATCATTTCAAAAAATTTTTAATTTAACTTTTAAAAAAATTAAAAAGAAGATTGAACCAAATCATGTGGCAAAAGGGAGCTATGGATTTTAAGCAACGAGTGACAGATTAGATTTGTAACATAATCAACCTTTTCTGAGTGCATTTTCACTGAGGACTCAGATCACGAGAGCCTCCAAACAACACTGAAATTCATCTCAGAGGAGCTTTGACACGCGCACTGCAGGCTGCCTGCTCTGGAGAAAGAATCTTCCACTTGGCATCATCAGCATTCAGTGGAGCCCAAAGGACTCTTTGAAGTTTTTGGGTTGCTGGGGTGATGAGCCTAATGCCCTGTGGGAAGACTTGAAGGAACGGATCAGGAGGGCGATGGATGACATTACTTATGGAGGGCAAGATGTTGATTTGAGAGGCTCCTGTTTCTGACAGATATGCTTGTGAACCTGCTCTGTTAACTCCAGTAGGATCTGGAAATCTGAAAGGGTAAATACAAATCAGTATGATCACTGACCAGAAGAGGCTGCGGGCGGGATGCTTTTCCAACAAGGGAGATTTTTTTAAATGAAAACTGTAAGATACTTCTTGTGCAAACCAGTTTGTTTCCACTTGTGCAGCTCTGGTTCCATCATTTCAAGCCCTGCACCAGGGGTGGGATGGAGCTGCCCTGGCCAGCAACAGGGACTAAAGAGGGGAGAGAGAGGAAGAAAGCAGTTTAGTGATTACTAAACACTGTGGAAAGCCTGCAGTGAAAACAAACACTGCTTGATGGGGGGCATGGAAGGGAAGATAAGTCAGAAAGTGAGCTCAAAGAAGAGAGAACTCATGACAGGCTGAAATAATCAAGGCGGGCTTCTAGGAAGAGGTGGGACTTGTACTGAGTCCTGAGAGCAGAAAGCACCCAGATAGAGGCCAATGCTCAGGGCCTTAGTGGTGGAGGGAGGAAGGGGCCTGGGTGGAACAGGAATTTACTAATTAGGTGAGGTGTTTTGAATACCGCACCATTGTTAAATTGCAGCTCAGCAGCTCAATTAGCAAGAGCATGAAGCTAACAAGGATAGAGTTGCCAGATGACTCTCTGAGGTGATCTGGTTTTTGCTAAATAAATAATGAAATTAGTAAGTCAATAAAAAATAACCTGTTCACAGCAACAGACTCCACTCTAGAAGTGTAGATGGCTCAACACAGATTCATATTCAATCCCAGCCCTGAAGAACCTCACATTACTGACTGGAGATACACAAATACACCTACACAATGAATAAGAGGTTTTCTCCTGGTGGCGGGGAAATCACATTTTTGAATAGACAGACTTGAACTAGGAGATCATGTATTTATTCCCTGTTTTGAAATGTAGGTTTTATTATTATTCAGGCATGGCAAGGCCAATGGATCTGGAGATCATTGCCATTGAAGAGATCGTTTGTCACTCACAGTTCCCAGGAGGAAGGGGGCGCCACACGCAGGGGGCCGTGCCAGGGAGCGCCAGGTCAGTCAGAAGGCAGAGGGGGCAGAAGGAAAATGTGGGCAAGAGCCTTTACTGTGGTTTTCACAAGAAGGTCAAGGCCAGGCAGGGTAAGCAGGCTTAGGATTAGCTAGTTTTGAGAATTTCAGCAAACTTTAGGGTATAGATGCTGCCCCCAGCCCTGGACTGATTAGGGAAAGTGGATAGTGGCCCAGAGTACAAGAGCCCACAGAGGAAGTAGGGGTAAAGGGGGAGGGTATGGGCTCTGGATTGGTTAATTGCCTATGAAAGACACAGCTGCAGAGAATCACTTGCTATCTCTAGAAACTGGCTAGCCCTGGAGGGGCAGTCCCTCCAAAATCAGCAAGGCCCCAGATATCAAAGCATCAAAAATACAGAAAATGAAAGGCGTGATTTATACATTTCCCCAGGATATACTGGGCATCTTCCATATGTCCAGCACTGCTGTTGGGCCTCCTATGAATTCTCAAAAACCATGCAGATATGATCTTCACCCTGAGAGAGCGCCACCTTCTTTAGAGGTGGCGCACATAAGCTCAGACTAACAACTCAAAAACTAGCAATTCAAAAAAATGTACCAAGAGAGATCCAAGATGGGGGCGTAGATAAACAACTATGCCTGTGTCCTTCTGTGAACACATTAAAACTACAACTAAATTGTAGAACAATCAACCTGGAGAACCATTTGAAGTCTAGCAGAACAGAAGTCCTGTACTGAAAATATAAAGAAGCCACATCGAAACTGATAGGAGAGACGGAGATGTGAAACAGGCCCCAAACCACCTGTGGTGGTTGAGATTCAGGACAGATACCTCAGCCCCCAGAGGTTCCCCACGGAGGAGCAAGGGACCTCAGACCCCCACACCAGGCTCCCCAACCCGGAGTACTGGTGCCGGGCAGAGGAGCCCCCATCACATCTAACTGTGAGAAACAGTGGGGATTCCGACCGTCCGGGAGAAACAAGGCTGCAGGAAACCCAGACGTCCTCTTTAAAGACTCGCGCACTGACTCACTGGCGGGCACTTACCTTGGGCTCCAGTGACTCAGGGGGCCTCGGAGACATACAGGGGGCAGACTGAGGAGTGTGGCTTCAGAGGGAGGACTGAAGAACAATCATCATTTTCCCGGTGACAAGTCCTCTTCCCATGCAGCCTGGCAGGCGATCGCCATCTTTACTGTGTTGAGCCCGCCCCCACAGGCCAAATCTGAATCTGATTGGCCTGGTAACAGCTGAGCTGCACCCTCCACAACTAGATTAAAACAACTACTTGTCTTGGAGCTGACTTAGTCCTAGAAAAACACAATTTTCTCCAATTTAAAAAAAAAAAAAAGCCATGGGATAGACCACAAGTTAGACCCGAGTGATGGTCCATCCTTTAATAACAAAAAAAGAAAGAAACTATGTGAAGAAATAACAAATGAACACTTTCCTAACCTGGTGAAGGAAATAGACATACAAGTCCAGAAAGCACAGAGTTCCTAAATAGGATGAACCCTAACAGGACCACACATAGATATATTATAATTAAAATGACAAAGGTTAAAGACAAAGAGAGAATCCTAAAAGCAGCAAGAGAAGGCAACTAGGAACTTATAAGGAAGTTCCCATAGAATGTCAGCTGATTTCTCAACAGAAACTTTGCAGGCCAGAAGGGATTGGCATAAAATATTCAATGTGATGGAAAGCAAAGACTACAACAAAGACTACTCTACCCAGCAAGGCTATCATTTAAAATAAGGACAGATAAAGAGCTTCCCAGACAAGAAAAAGCTAAAGGAGTTCATCACCACCAAACCAGTGTTACAAGGAATGTAAGAGGGGCTTCTTTAAGACAGAAAAAAAAAAGATCAAAATTATGAATAATAAAATGGAAATAGCTACATATCTATCAACAATTACTTTTACTATAAATAGATTAAATGCTCCAATCCAAAGACATAGGAGGGCTGAATGAATAAGAAAACAAAACCCTTACATATGCTGCCTACAAGAGACTCATTTCAGGTTGAAACACACGCACAGATGGAAAGTAAATAGATGGAAAAAGATATTTCATGAAAATGGGGTGGGGGAGGAGCTGAGATAGCAATAGCTATACGTGACAAAATAGACTTTAAAACAGTCTATAGAAAGAGATAATCAGACAGTAATCCCACTTCAGGGTATTTATCCAAAGAAACCCAAGCTACTTAGGGGAGACATGTGCATCCATATGTTCACTGCAGCACTGTTTACAGTGACCAAGATGTAAAGGTAGCCTGGGTGTCCGTAGATGGAATGATGAATAAAGAGGTGGTACATATATATAATGGAATATTGCTCGGCCATGGAAGGGAATGGGTTCTTGCCTTCTGCAGCGGCATGGATGGACCTAGAGGGTGTCATGCTGAGTGGAGTATATCAGACAGAGAAAGACAGATGCAATGTGATTTTGCTTATATATGGGATCTAAGAACAAAATAGAAACAAATAGATAGATACAGAGAACATTTTGATGGTTTCTAGATGGGAGGGGGGTTGAAGGTGTGGGTGAAAGAACTAGAAGGGATTAAGTAGTACAAATTGGTTGTTACAAAGTAGTTATAGGGATGTAGGGTATAGCATAAAAATATAGTCAATAATATTTTAATAACTATGTATGGTGTCAGATGGGTACTAGGTTTGTTGGATGATAGATGGGAAGGAGTTGGGGGCCGGGTGAAAAAGGTGAAGGGATTAAAAAGTACAAATTGGTAGTTACAAATAGTCATGGGGATATCAAGTAAAGCATAGAGAATATGCTCAATGATATGGTAATAACTATGTTTAGTGCCAGGAGGGTACTAGACTATTCAGGAGGATCACTTCTTAAATTATATAAATGTCTACCACTATGCTGTACACCTGAAATTCATATAAAATAATATTGAATGTCAACTGTAATTGATAAATTTTAAAAAGGGGGTAAAGGTGGAGGGGGATAAGAGGTTTAAATTTCCAGGTATAAAACAAATAAGTCATGGGGATGTAATGCATAGCACGGGGAATATAGTTGATAATATTGTGATAGCATTGTATGGTGTCAGATAGTTCTGGAACTTATCATGGTGATCACTTCTTTTGGTATACTCATATAAATATTGAATAACTATGGTGTACCCCTGAAACTAATATAATATTGTATGTTAGCTACTTTTAATAAAAATCTTGAAAAGAAAAAAATGTACCAATATGAATATTGCAGTGTTTCACAGACCTGAAGAATGTATACATCCTTTTAAAGAAAAATATTTTTCACACATCTCCAGTGATCACTTAAATTGTATTTTACTATAATGTTACTTAAATCTGTACAAATGTGAAATTAGTTAAAACCCTCATGTTTATAACTCTTACAGTAATATCAAACAAAATTTTAAATTAGATACAAATAAAACTAGAAAACTAAAGATATTTAAAATAGCACCAATTTAACATGATCATTGATGATGTCTTACTTAAAACTTGATTGATACTCTAGGACATAACAGCAGAAAAATATATTTGAGCATTTCCTATTTTAGTTGTTACCAGTATGAATCTTCTGCTTTTGAAAATGACAAATCACCATTTGAGTCATTGTCATTGAGTTCACTGTCATCATCACTGTGCTTTATTTCAATATCCTCACTTATAACCACCACTTCACTATTCTGATAGACCAATCAACTTGTAAATGTAAAACTGGAAAAAAAATCCGCATTGGCTGATTTTCAAACCCATTTACTAGTAGTGAAATGTTACAAGTAGGTACACAGACAGAAATAATCCACATAACACATCTGTTCATGAGGCTGACATGGTGCTAACTGTTACACCAAGTTCTTATACTGCTGTGTGCCCTCTAATCATGTCATTTCAACAAATTACCAGAAACTTAGTGACTAGACAATACAAATTTATCCTGTTACAGTTCTGGAGCTCAGAAGTCCTCAAATTAAGGTGTCAGCAGGGCTGTCTTCCTTGTGGATGCTCTGAGGGAGAATCAGTGTCCTTCCCTTTTCTAGTTTCCAGAGGCTTCCCACATTCCTTGGTTCATAGCCCCCTTCCATCTTCAAAGCCAGCAGCATAGCGTCCTTCAATCTCTGTCTCTGTATCCATCCTCATATCACTTTTCTGAGTTTGATCTTTCTGCGTCTTCTAAGGACCCTTGTGATGACAGCAGACTCATCCAAATAATCCAAGATAATCTGCCCATCTCAAGATCTTTAATCACATTTGCAAAGTCCCTTCTTCCACTTAAGGTAATGTAATCTCAGGCTCTGAGGATTAGAACACAGACATCTCTGGGGGGTCATTATTCAACCTACAAGGTTCTTGCTGCAACTCATAATCATTTGTTTATTTACTTTTTATTGTGTATCTCACACACCAGCATGTAGGTTCCATGGGTGAAATGACTGTAGTATGATGCTGAGTTCATAGCAAATGGTCATTAAGTATTTAATAAATGAATAATGAATAAAAGAATGGCAGCATATGTGAAGACGAAAGGCATGGCCAAGACATCTTCTTAAGAAGATAGACAGTTATTCTGTCCATGGAGGATTTCAGTAACAAACGGTATAAAGCAAGACAAGTTTGTTTAAGATGTTTTCCTTTTATTGCTCTAGAGTATATATCCATCCTAGAGAAGGTCTCTAATTGGCCAAGTTGGGTCAAGTGTCCACCCCATGGACCAATCCTCGTGGCCATGAGAATAAGATGATGTGACTGCTAGAACCATCAGAGCCTAGGAACTGTTCTAAGTAGTTTACACATATCAACTCATTTAATCCCCATTTGGGGATAACTAAAGCACAATCAATAGAAAGATGCTCAACCCCTGAATTGCAAATTCCTGACAACAGTCCCTATCTATGAGAGTAGATTTGAGTAGATCCTCAAATCAAAAGAAATATAGCTATTTATTGACCTGCCTTAAATGCTACATTTGCATCCATCTCATTGAATCCTCACAACTTACAAGACAAGCATTAATGTATTTCTCCCCTTGGCTGATAATCAGTAACTTTTTAAAAGGAGATGTGATAGATTGAAGATAGCCACAAATTATTTGATGTTTCTCCCATCATAAAGTGGGCACTATTTCTCTTTCCCTTGAATGCGGGCTGACCCCATGACTTACTCTGACCAATCAAACATGATTGAAATTACACATGGCCAGTTGTAGGCTAAGGCCTTATCCTGGTGACTTCTCCATTTGTGTCTGGAAACCCAGCTGCCAGGCTGCAAGGAAGTCCAAGCTATCCTGCTGGAGAGAAGGATCACATGGAAAGGCCCTAGAGTACAAGATACGAGAGAAAGAGAGAAAGAGAGAAAGAGAGAGAGAGAGAGAGAGAGAGAGAGAGAGAGAGAGAGCCCCCACTAAGCCATGTAGAGGAGCATGCCACCAGACAATCAGCACCCAGGCCCCAGACATGTGAGAGAGGCCTTCTCGAATCTTCCAGCCAGCCAATCCACCAACTGAGTGCAGCTACATGAGAGACCTCAAAGGAAATCAGCAGATGAGCTTCTAGTAAACCCTCAAATTTATAAGAAATAAAAAAACCCCTGTTGTTTTAAGGACTAAGTTTGAGGATGGTTTCTTACACAGAATTATACATGTGTGAAACAGGGACAACTCTTTCTCACCTCCTCTCAGTTACACGGGTGCTCTGACCCAGTGATACATAATCAGTTACTTAGTACAGGTTAAGGGCTATAATACATGCCTTATAATATAGAAGGGAAACTCTTCTCCCACAGAGTACGGAGGATTGAGCCCCAAGTCGAGTGGCAATGACCTTAGGTCTTACTTGTGCATGCAAACTAGACAGAAAGCAGCAAAGAGGAGTAGATGGATTTGTCCAGTTCAACCAGTAATACAGACTGATACATAATCAATTTGGCTGCTACATTCAGAAACCATTGCAAAGGGAGAAGAAAGGGATGGTTCCCCTTGCTGTAGTCTCAACAACCAGTCATCTGCATCCCTCTCCATAAGGACCTCAGGGGTCTGGCACCTCTGGTCCCACATGACTGGGTGACAGAGAGTGACCCCACCATCACCCACACACACAGTGGAAAGCTGCATGGTTTAGGGTCCACCTTCTGGGATTGCTTTCAACATCTCAAACCCCTAGATTTAGATCTTTTTGTCTGCTCTGACCTGCATTCTATGTGCGAGTTTTCCTGGCTTCTACATTTTTTGCAGCCTGTTTTAGTTCCATCTATCTGACCTTTCAGGTTTAATAAGAACACTCAGGTCTCTGGTTCAGGCCTGTTTAGGGGTGATACTTTGTGAAGCCTACAGCTACCCCGACCCCTGCACTGCTCAGATATCCAATAAGCCCCTCTGAGCACCTAGTAAGTGCCCCAAAGATAAAAGAAGCATTAGACTTGACCACTGTCCTACCACCAAGAGCTGCCAAATTGAAAAAATCCTGTTTTCCATCTCTTCCAAAGAGTATTGGGTTCCACTTAATAGATACTCTGGTAAATAGAAAGTTATATCCCACACACAGACATCCAATTTTCAGTGAATCAGGAAACCATAAAATACACCTGACACTAACATTATTCTGCACAGAAGTCAATCATTTTTTTAGAATTCATGAGAATCTTCAGGATCCTGCAGCACCTCTGGAATATCATTATGAATATCATTCTGCTTGCAAAGAAGAGAAACGCCAATTAATAGAGATTTCCTATTGACAGAAAGCCAGCTAAGCCGACTCTCACTTGGGGGCAAAGACATTAGCAAAATCGAGAAAATGAGCAGGCAGATAATTGGTACATGGGGGCCAAAGGAGCAGGAAGTGGTTGAACATAGGAAGTAGGGAAGAAAGGATACATTTTTTTACAAAGGCAAACTTTGAATTTTCCAGTCCCCAACCTGGGGAAGAGGCAGAGGTAAAGAGCAGCTGGTGTTCCCAGTGAATGATGTGTTCTCACCAGACCCTTCTTTCATACTCACAGCTGAGGTCGGGCTGGGGGACCGACTCCCTTACTTTCCTCCTTTGGAACAAAGGTTGCCGGTTGTTTGGGAAAGGTGAAATCTTTTTCACATCCTAAAAGGGGAGGTGGGGAAGGTAATTACCCAAAAGAGATTTCTGCTTCAATGTTAGAAATGCAGAAGCCACTCCAAAGAGCGGTTTACACATCACAATGCGACCAGAACTATTGCGCCAGTTGTTAATTGCACCCAACTGAGTTCTGGAAATATGCTTCAAAGAAACGTCCAAAAACTAGAGTGAGGAATTAGTCTTCCCACATAATTATTTAAGACCTCTAATTTGTTGAGAAAGGAATTACTGGCTCAAGACTTTGCAGGCTGCAGTAATTAAACTAACAAATTAGAAGTACATTTATCTGGATAAAAGATATTCATCACCCAGAGGGTGTGATTGCCATATCTCACTGGCTCAGCGTTCACAGTTCTGCCCCATCGGGCACCTATTTGCTCTACACTGTGGGAAAAGTTCGCTAAGAAAGGAAAGATTTCACCTGCAACACCCCTCACTCAGGTCCTGTGAATGACAAGCCCTGATTGACAGCTGAATACAAGGCTTCGGGTCGCAGGGGAGAAGGGGCGGAGGTCCTATCCATTTTAATGCCTGCAGCAGCAGGAAATTAAATCTCCGCTATGCAAAGCTCTGTGGCCAGCATAAGATATGAGAAGAAATATCTAAGTGTGGTTATAAACGAGAAAGGTCAAAGACTTATTTTTCTTCTTCACCTTTGTGCAATTTATTGGGAAACTGGCATATCATTACTCAAAAAGATAGAAACGAGACCATTACCGTTTCTTTTACTTTGCTGGCTGAGTCAAACTTTGCATTTCAGAGCAGCTCCTCCTGGCAGGGGTGAAGGCATTTATGCTGCCAAATTTACCCAGTGGTGGCGTAAAAATGATTAAGTCTGGGCACCCTGTCTACATTCCTAGTTAATGATTTGCATGTTGTTCAATGATGCCCACAGTATCACCAGGAAACCTGACAGGCTCTCTTGCTAGTCCATCATTCCCATCACTAAGAAAATATTTAAATAAAAACTTCTACTTAATGTGGCCATTGGGTTGACCCAGATGATTGAAAAGCTTCTTTTTAGGTTCAAACCTTCTGTTGTTGGCCCCCTGATTCATGGCAGGGTATTCTAGGGCCTGATCTCTTTGGAACTAAGAATGGGGAAGAGAACCCAATGCCCAGTATTGTAACGGTCAGCATTTGCCCATTTGGTTTCGGTTTCCCTGATTGATCTTAACCCTGAGCTTCAACTAAGATGTCCAGGTCCTCCACCTTAGCTTTCCTGCCCTGTGATTGCAGCCATTCCCACCTCTATACTACACACAGAGGTGCCCACATGCACATAGACACCTTCAGGTGGTAGGTTGGTGTTATAACTGAATTGTGTCCCCCCAAATGCACATGTTGAAATCCTACTCCCCCACATCTAAGAATGTGATTATATTTAGAGATAGGGTCTTTAAAGAGGTAAAATGCGGTCATTATGGTGGGCCCTAATCCAATATGTCTGGTGTCCTTATAAGAAGAGGAGATTAGAACACAAACATGTACAGGAAAGGTCTTGTGACAATATCGCAGAAGACAGCCATCTACAAGCCGAGGAGGGTGGCTTAGAAGAAACTAATCCTGCCAACACTTTGATCTTGGACTTCCAGCCTCCAGAACTGTGAGAAAACAAGTGTCTGTTGTTTCAGCCACCCATCTGTGGTACTTTGTTATGGCAGCCAGAGCAGACTAATAAAGTTGGTTTTTCCTTCATCAGACCTGTATGAGTTTTCCTTCACTGGACTGTACCCTGAGAAAAGTCATTCCTGGCTCTTGGCTCTGAAGGGCAGGTGGATTAAATCAAAGTGTCCTGGAGGGGAGCAACACCATAATGATATTCTGAGAGGATTAAGGAAACTGCATCTTCAGCTTCTTCTGTGTATTAGCACCTTCCAAGCTGCTGGAGGAGTTACTGGGAGAGTCAGCAAGACGGAGAGAAGTAACCCGATTTGGATCCATTAATTGAGCACTTCAAACTACACACAAGAGCTAAAGGACTGAGAAAAGAATGTCGGATATTTTTGCAATTGGTTATTTGAAATACATATTATTCATCAATATACATGATGACATGGTTATAAAAACATTCTGATGACATGTTAGGTTAAATTAATAAATGTAAAATGTATGGAACTAGGGAGGTGAAACAGAATCACATTGCCTCAAAATATTTCACTCAGCTCAGTTCCAGGGCCTTTATTACAGCCAGACCATGAAAAACTAGAGAAAGACAAGCATGGCAAAGGGTTTGGAACATGCCATGTGACAAGCAGTTTTGGGAAATGAGTTTTTAGCCTGCAAGTAGGATGATTCAAAGGGCACAAGACAGCTGCTTTAATGTTTGAAGGATTATCTTGTGGTTGTGGGATTAGACTATTTGTATAGTACCTGGGGGAAAAAGCAAAACCAAAAGGAACTGAGAGGGACTTCAAGAAGTTTTAACAGTAATAGCTAATAACCCTGGGGTTACTTTTTAAGTATGAGTGGGTTTTCCCCAAGTTAAAAGTAATTTTGAAGTTAAAAATCAAACAGTCAACCAAGAAATATTTATCCAACATCCACTATATGCAGAGCTCTGGGCTAACATATGTAGAGGGCTTTTATGGTTTTGTCAGTACATTGTCTCTATTTGGGGGGAGAATTGCTCCTCCCACATTCCCACTGCACATGGTAAGGTTGTCAGGTAACAGTGCCCAAGCTCAAGACTGTGTAGTCATAACGTAGGGCATGTGACCCAAGCTGAGCCACTCGGCCGGCCCCTCACACCCATAACAAAAGAATGGCCAAGAAGAATGAATAATTTAATTCTAGGTCTAATCAGGGCTCTTCCCTGAGTTAGTTTATAGATGTGGGGAGACATACATGTATATGTGCACATGTGTGTACACACACACTACCTTTTCCTAAAAGGCTTGTTAAGCTGGAAGGTAGGAACCAGTAGCTTTAAGTAGCCATTCTTCTACCAGATAGACCTGAGAGATAAAGGGAGAAAAAGACATTCTACAATATATTTTGAGTTCCTAAATCCCACCAATGATTCCCCACACCACCTTTTTATTTATTATTATTATTATTATTATTATTTTGTTTTTTCTTTTATGCTATCTTGAACTGGATTTCTCTTACTTTTCACAAGAAGAGTCCTGACTAACACAAGTTGGAGTTTGTTGAGTAAATTGCTTCAGAGGAAACTAAGTAGTATAAGACATAGTCCCTACATCAAGAATTTTATTAAATTGGCTCACTAAATCCTTTCAGATTGAATAGACGGATGGATAAATGGATGGGCAGTTGGTATTCCAGTAGGAGTAGATAGACAGTAAGCAATAGATAGACAGTAGGCAAAATGAGAGTTCAGAAAACAGAGAAATCTCTATTAGCTATAGCTGCTAGGATGGTTTCAGGGAGGAGGAAGAATCTGAAGACCTCTGAGGATACAGAGGAGCTGAAGATGCTGATGGAGGGGAAACTGGGGAAAGGAGTGGGGCACCCCCCTCCCCGGGCAGGGGAAACAGGGGTGAGCTAAGGTTCAAGAAAGGATGTGGGCCGGCCGAGTGGCTCAGTTGGTTAAAAGCTCACTCAAGAGTTTGAGCTCTGAGCAACAGCAGTTCGAGTCCAGCCCGAGCTGAGCAGCCGCTGAGCTGCCAACAGGTAGCAGGATGGCTCA
>NW_017732086.1:157807-164051 GCF_001890085.2 Hipposideros armiger
TCCAGTTGGTACAAATTCATAATGAATAATCCCCCTGATATCAATAAAGGTTAGCAACATCGTTGTGACAAGTTCGTGAACTTAATTGCCTGACCTTGTACATTTAGGGTAAGGTTTGATGTTAGCAAAAGTAATATAAATTCATATTTTAAATAATTTTCTTGATTTCAATATTTTGGGCCAATTTCTTATTGGATAATTACATTTTCACTATTTTTACCTCATGCTGTGTTTGCAAAGAACTTACACTAAAAGTAGAAGTGTTGGCTCCACCATCTGCCCATGCTTTGCTTGTTGTTTGCATAATTAGCGCCACCTTAAACCCAGTTTCATTTCAGAACGGCTGAACTACTCGTCCATTTTGTGTGGGCTAAATGAGCTGTAACTAAGAAATATAATCACTAAATCCATTTAATTGGGCAGTGTACCAAAAACTACACTAGAAACAAGCAAAGAAATGGGGTCCTCACTGTTGGCGCCTCCACCTGGTAGGGCCTCCCCTCATCCTTCAGGACACCTCAGGCCCGTAAGATATGTGGACACACACCACATGGCCAATGAGATGTGGGTCCAGTGTCGCTCCCTAGACAAACACCAGTAAATGTTTTGTTTGCTTTTTAGATTACAAATAAATAAGATAGAAACTCCACTATTTTTCCAACAGCCTAGTGGATCATTTGCCATAGCCCCATCTACTTCACAGATCCCCTTTACAGAGACAAGTCACCTAGATTATGACAGCGGCTGTGTCCCCTTCCAGCATCTCTGCCCCTTCTCACCCACCTTGCAGCCACCTTTGCTCCCATCACCAAATCTGTCCATTACCCATCAGACAAAGCTCAGAAATGCTTGTGCCCGATTGCCGTACCTTTCCAGCTCCATCCCTTTCACTTTCTCCTACATAAACTCTATGGCCCACACCAGCAGATTCTTTTAGGTCTTTGCCACTGCTGTTTGCCAGCAATGTCTCCCTACCTTTGCCTTCCTACAAATCTCCAAGTCATCCTTCCAACTCCAAGCCATCTGTTACCCACACTGTAACCTACAGACTGGCCTCCATCAACTCAAGGTACAAGGCCAGTCACATCTTTTTTCTTCTTCCAGTTAATTATGTAAGCACTCATCTTTCTCTTGAGACTTCCCCCCAAAACCATTCTAACACAGTAAAAGGGCTTAATTCACCCTAGAAGGGTCAATCCACTGCCAAAGCCCAGTAAAGAAAATTAGAGTCTGATCCCCACTACTGCTATTACCTCTCCTGGATATGTTACGTTATCTCAGAAACCTTGGTCACTTGTTTATGATGTACACATCTCAGAGTCACTGGTCCCTTGTACATAGCTGCATGGACACTTGTCCACTCTGCCGTGATGCTTCAGCTGGTCCAAGTCCCTTCACAGGCCCTGCACTTGGACTCCAGGGCACCTTCTTTAGGTCCACACCCATACAACCATCCCTTGTCTCAAAGCTCAAATCCTCAAAAGGTTGTGGGTCCTGAAATGTTTCCAACGTCACCAACACTCTGAGTCAAACCAGACCCCATCAAAAACACTTGGCCTTTTGGGTTGAAACCCAGTCACAAATGCCGACAACCCCTTCAAAGTAATTTTATTTTAGGATCCTGTTATCCATTCCTGCCTCCTCCACTCATTTCCTGCCCACGCTGGGCACCCTTGACTATGAACTCTGCATTCCAAGGGGTGAAGCAGCATCCGCTAAGCCACTCAAAAAAACAAGGGGCTTGTTACACCTTGACCTCAGAGCACCTTCAATACGGAGCAGGGTCCTCAATATCTGCATTTAGTTCTGCTGTACTGAGAGCAGCTGGCAACTGGCTGGACTAAAGAAAAAGCAAAGCTAATCTTCAAGAGCTCATCAATCCCCTCCTCATTTATGTAACGTCTTCCCTACCTGGCCTCGAGGTGTAGACACAAAGATACTCCATCTCACAGTGGCCATAGCACTTGTTTCATAGATCATGTTTTGGGCTAAATCGTGTCTCCCAAAAGACTAATATGTTTAAGTCCTAATGCCAATACCTCAGAATGGGACCATATTTGGAGAGAGTCTTTACAAGAGATGATTAAGTTAACATGAAGTCATCAGAGTAGGCCTTACTCCAATGACCAGTATCCTTACAAGGAGTTTAGACACAGAGAGAAAAAAATATGAAGACACAGGGAGAAGATGACCCTCTACAAGCCAAGGAAAAAGGCATCAGGAGAAACCAACACTGTCAACACCTTGATTGTGGGTTTAGAGCCTCAAGTTCCTGTTGTTTAAGCCACCTAGTCTGTGGAACCTTGTTACTGCAGCCCCAGCATGCTAATATACATAAGCTCAATTTTCTTTATTAGGGTGTGAACTCCTTGACTACTGGATCTTTTTGTCTTTGTAATGGCACAGTTCCTGGCCTGTTCTAAGTGCTCCTGGAATGTTCATTGAGGAAAGGAGGGAAGGATTGTGAAGGGAGAGAAGGAGAGGTGATGGGGGCCTGAGCCCGAGAAAATTGCCAATTGATAGTCTGTCTTCTGAGTTTTTTAAGCTGTGTCCCACTCATGCCGAAAGGAATCAGTTGGCAATGTATGTTACCATTTTTCCTTTTCTCTGGCTTCTAACCATGCTTATGTAACTTATGGGTGAGTCGGAACATGTGGAGGGCTTACTAGGGGCAGAGAACTTTGGTGGGAAGTACAAGGGGATAGTTCCAGCAAGTCCCAGCAGTACTGTTCAATAGAAATATAAAGCGTGTCATACACAATTTAAAATTTTCTAGTAGCCATGTTAAAATATTTCAAGAGTGGGCCGGCGGAGTGGCACGTTGGTTAAGAACTGGCTTGGGATGCCAGAGGACCCCGGTTCGGATCCCACATATAAGGGCCAGTGACACTGCCCTCCACAGCTAAGATGCTGAACAACAGCTCAACCTGGAGCTGGGCTGCCGTGAGTCGCCAGCAAAGGGGTAGNTAAAAAAAAAAAAAAAGAAAGGATGTGGCGCATTTGCAGCTCAGAGAATAGGCCAGGCTACTCTGGATTTGAGGATTTATGCAGATGATAAATGGAAGACAGTACTGGAAAGGTAAATTGAACCAGGCGCTGGAATGCCTCAAGCACTAGATTAAGGGGTTTGAACAGTTTCAAGCCGTTGAAGGTTCTTGAACAAGGAAGGGTATGGAAAAGCAGAGAATGAAGATGATAAAAGTATGCAGTGTGAATTCGGAAGCACAGTTGGGAAGAGCAACCGTGCCCAGTCCAAGAAGATGATTCTGAATCCCCTGATGATGGTAGGAAAGACCTGAGCTGACAGAGGCTAAGGGCAGAACAAGAGAATTTAAACCTGGGCTCAGTTCTCACAATGCCTCTCAAAGACACATTGCTTTTAGCGACACCCAAAAAGCCAAAGGACACACGAGAAGGATTTGCTTTGAGCTCCTTCTGCTCAAGAACAGCTGCTTTAACTGTCATGCACAGCTTCCCATTGACTTGGAAAGATTCCCAAATGTGTTAACATTTTTAATCGGGAAAGGTCTAGAAGGGATGTCGGCCCCACCACTATGGATTACATGAGCCTTTCTGAGCAAATACCCAGTAACCCTCCTGGAGACTGTGGAAAGAAAACTTAAATATCATGTTGGAATTGCCTTCTGAGAATGACAAGTGAATAACCATTATCAGCCCAAATCCAGAGAAAATCCTATTTGGACGCCACTCCAGGACTCAGGAGCTGACTCAGAAAGCAGTGCTTTGGCATTCTACCATTTAATAAGGAAGCATGTGTTGAAGATTTACAGTGAGTTACACGAAAATACTATGAAACATTTATGGAGTAAAACACAGCTTCTGAAACCCATTCACATATTTCACCTGATTTTACCCTTTTGAGTACAGTCAGGTAGACGGAGCTGATATTATCACCTCAGTGTTCAGGTGAGAAGAATCTGAGCCTCTGTGAAGACTTCCCCGAAGACTCTCAGTCAGTGGTGTTCTACCCAGACTGGGAATTAGAGTGTTTTGACTCTGAGTCCAGAGGACTTGATGTTTCAATACGACACACACAGCAATGGGTGCAGGGCTCATCCCCGGTATTTACCGCAGGGCTGGGACGTACCCCCTGTGCACAGAGAACAGAAATGGTCATGGTAACAGGCAAAGTAAAACCCTAGCTCTGCCACAAACCTGGGGCAAGTCACCTCCTCTCTCTAGATGCCAGTTCCGCATCTGGAGGAGGAGATGACAAGTAGAGCGTATAATAGCCCCAAGTAACAGAGCTGAGGACAGAACCCGGAAAGCTCTGCGACTGCAAGTCTATTGGGGGAGCGGGGGCTGGTGGGAAAAGGGTGTCCATCTGAGAACACAGCAGGGCTCACCTTAACATCACAAAGGAGCCCCAGGGGTAATAGCATCCTAAAGAAAGAGAGAGTCAGGGTGCTGAGGTAAGGTTTAGAGTATTACACGGTGTCTGTCTCTAAGCCAGTCCCAGCCCCAGCTCAGCCTTTTCCACCACATGCCTGAGTCTAAGGAGAAGATAATAAATAATGAGGAGGAGGAGGAGAGGAAGAGGAGGGGTACTCAGTGAAACTAGAACTATGTTACTCAAATCTCTGTAGGACAGTGAGTACTAGTGTTGATATTAGACCAGCCTCTCACCTCCATTTTCTCACTGTAACATGGGATGGCTATAGTACGTACACCCTAGGACTGCTACGGGGTTAAATGTGAGGATGCATAAAGCGCCTGGCAAGATGCCTGGCACATGATTCTTATATTTGATGGTACCGTTGTTACCAATGTGGCTTTATTGCTTTGTAGCCAGGTGACAAAGTGCAGCACAAGTGGTCCCTATTTGGGGTTTCTAGCAGACAGCCCTTGTTTTGGCCTTGCCACTATCCCTTCTGTCTAACTGCAGAGCCTCTCTTACCTGTGGGAAACCCATACTGGTGGTTGGACAGGAGCAGCACAAACATCCTCAGCCACAGGGAAGGCATAGAACCAGGTCTGGCCAGTCAGAGAGCTCACCATTCCCCTGGCCACAGTGATGGGTTTTGGAATGGGCAAGTGATGACAGAAAAGCCAATCCGATCCCCTCTGAGACTTGATATATGGATGGCGAGAGGGAGAAAAGGCGTCTCTTTCTCCGAGACTAGGAGCTGAGATTATACTATGGGCTTAGAGCAGCTCTGAGAGAAAAGCTTTGTGTGAGAGAGAGAGAGAGACATTTTGCTAAGAAGATACTTCCCATAATGCCTCAGCCTGAGGAAACCACTAGACACCTTTTGGAGGGGAGGAGGTTTGGAAAGGAGTTCCTGTACCTATATCTTCAGGCCATGCTGGGTACCTTAGGGCAGGGGTTGGCAAACTTTTGAGACAGAGGAGCCAATCCTGTCCCTCGAAGTTTTGTGAGACCTATAAAATAAATGAAATCGCCATTATGTGAATAATATCCTTTAAAATTTTTATAAATGAAACCATGATAGTTTTATGTTCATTTTCAATTTTACTTCAGAGCCACATGTACGTACCCAAAGAGCCTTATGTGGCTCGTGAGCCGCAATTTGCTGACCCCTGGTCTGGGGTACCCAGAACAGGGAGATGAGAGCAGACTAATAATCATCACATAATTATTAGCAAAGTATGGAGAAACACTCACAGGACACTCAGAGGACACCAGGAACCTACAAGCAGACTATGCATTTACTTTAATTTCTCATTACCTAAAACAGTAGACTCCAAAATTTTATAATTGAAAACCCATTCAGTAAAAATTTTGAACATGCACTAATTGTATATATTTACTTATTTGTGTATTATGTACCATATATTGTTCTAATAATATGTATATTATAAAACACACACCAAAAATAGGTATTTTTAAAAGACGTAATAAAAAAGTAACATTTCTACTAAATATCTTAGTATATCATTTGCCAATATACGAGGTCAGACAATTAAGTTCGCGAACTCATCCTAGAAAAAGTGCTATATACCTCATTGCTGAATATCACTATGGTCACCTTTGAAGTACTCCCCTTGGGAAGCCATGCACTGAAGTTAGCGCATAGTCCACCCTTCAAAGCAATTTTGGAACTCTTTTTCTGGAGTGGCCATCAGAGCTGTCATCGTATTACCCTTGATGTCCTGAATATCACCAAAATGTCTTCCTTTCAATATTTCCTTTATCTTTGGGTAAAGAAAGAAGTCACTGGGGGCCAGATCAGGTGAGTAGGGAGGGTGTCCCAATACAGTT
>NW_017732086.1:167301-177419 GCF_001890085.2 Hipposideros armiger
AACTAGACTGAAGAACAAAAGGACAGCAACTTGTCTGTTCCCCTTCCCCAATTCCCCAGCGCTGTTCCCATCCCCCAATTCCCCAATAAAAAATTCTTTAAAAAAAAAATATTTCAAGAGCAATGAAATCACTTTTCATATTATATTTTTATTTAACCCAACATACTCAAAATATTATCAGGCTCACATATAATCAATATTTTTCATTATTAATGAGATGTTTTACATTCTTTGTTTTGTACAAAGTCTTCAAAATCCAGTATGTATTTTACACTTACAGCAAATTCTGTACTATAATCCTGACTAGACATGTTTCAAGTACTGACTACCCACATGTGGCTGGTGGCTACTGTATCGAGCAGTACTAGAAAGTCATACTTTAGAATCAGATGGACACAAACTTGCATCCGATTCATCACTGGCTGACGACCTCTCTGTGCCTCAGTTCCTGTATCTCTAAAATGGGGCTAATACCTCTAGGACTAACATGAGGATCTAATGACGTAATCTAAGTAAAGCCCTCAGCACAGTATCTGACACAGTAGCATCCTGGTCACCACTTGCCAGGCTCTGTGCTGTGTGATGTACATGGTTAATACTCAGTAAACTGCAGGGGTTATTATTCTCAATGATGAGTGCTAAGGTGACAGGAGCTGAAGCAATTTCTCCATCAGATGTCAGATAAAAAATCTTCCTCTACCTTGGTTTTTCAACCTATAAAATGGGAATCATGAATGAATCTACCACTGAAAATAAAAATGACCTCCCTATCTCAGTAGCACGATACCTGAAAATATTCATGTTAGTCTGAAAGTCTTCAGCTTACAACACTAGACCACAGCAATAAAGAAAAAAGCTATAGCCTTCTCTTCTTTGTACATACTTTCTCATTAATTCACTTCAATACACCCCCAGGCAGAGAAATTGCTCTAGTCATTCAAATCCCTGAGCTGATCTGAGTACTGTGGCGGTCGTGTGTGTGTGTGTGTGTGTGTGTGTGTGTGTGTGTGTGTTCCTTCAAAATCCATTCAGCCACTATTTCTAAATTATTAGTGCATCAAAAGAGATACACCTTTTTTGGTGAGGTCTTATAACTCACCTCCATATAACACAGGTGATAAATGCAAGCAGGTGGCTCCCTGTTAAAATATGTGTAATAGATATATTACTGTAACTACTGTATATTTTCATTTTGACCTGAGATGAGCTCTCCTTCACCTTATGATAATAAATTATATAATCTCAGCCATAAAATAACATTAAATAACAGGACACAAATAAATCATTGTAATAATTTTCTATGCTTCGTAACTACTTTCAATTTTAAATCTCAAAGCCCTTTACAAACACAAATTAATTAGCTCTAGCACTATTTGAGATTAGTTTTTTTCCATCTTTATTGAGGTACACTTGACAAATAAAAATGTTATATATTAAAGGTGTACAACGTGATGCTTTGATATATGGATACATTGTGAAATTATTACCACAATCAAGTTAATGAACACATCCATCATCTCACATAGTTACGATTTTTTTTCAGTGAAAATACTTAAGATATACTCTCTCAGCAAATTTCAAGTATACAATATGGTATTTTAACTATAGTCACCATGCTGTACATTGTATCTCCAGAACTTACTCATCCCTTACAAGTGAACCTTTGTATCCTTTAACAAACATCTCCCACCTCCCCATTTCCCCCATTCCCCAACTCCTGATAACTACCACTCTACTCTCTGCTTTTGTGAGTTTACCTGTTTTAGATTCCAAATCTAAGTGAGCTCCTGCAGTACTTCTCTGTGTCTGGCTTATTTAACTTGGCATAATGCCCTCCAGATTCATCTATGTTGTCACAAATGCAGTACTGCTTTCTTTCTAAAAGCTGAATAATACGTATGTGTGTGTGTGTGTGTGTGTGTGTGTGTGTGTGACTTTTTTTGGGGGGGGGTGGAAATATGACCTTTATTGAGCTTATCCACTGAAGTGGAAATAATGTCTGTACAAAACCAAATGTTTGTTGCTATAATTTCTGCATCAAAATTAAAATCCAAACAGTTTTTTTAAAAAGTCAGCTCAGTCAAAACCCACTACTTCAGAATCAATAGCTTCTTTGAAGCCACAGTAACACTTAAATACGGTGAAGACTCAAATGCAAAAATTTGGTTGGTTGGAAAGCTAATTAAACTTCCGACTTGCTCAAATAGAACCAGTTTTTTAATCTATTCATCTGTTGATAGACACAGGTTTTTTCCATATACTGATGATTGTGCCTTAAAGCTAAAATGAGTCTCTTGTAGATGTTGTATTTTGGGGTTTTTAAAATCCATTCAGTCACTCTCTCTTCTGATTGGAGAATTTGATCCATTTACATTTAGAGTAATATTGATTACTTTTAAGGTAAGGACTTATTCTTCCCATTTTGTTAATTGCTTTTTGACTGTTTTGTGGTTCCTTTCTTCCTTTCTCCTCTCTTGCTGTTCCTTTGTGACTTGATTTGTTTTGTAGTGATATGCTCTGATTCCTCTTTATATTTTGTGTATCATCTAGAGGTTTTTTCCTTTTGATTACCATAAGGCTTACATAAAACATCTTATAACAGTCTATTTTAGGCTGATAACTTCAACTACATACAAAAATTCAATACTTTTCCTACTCCTTTCTTCATTTTCTGTTATTGATGTTACAACTTACATCATTTTATATTGTGTATTCATTAACAATTATTGTAGCTATAGCTATTTTTAGTATTTCTGTCTTTTAACTTTTATACTAGAGTTAAAAGTGACTTACACACCACCACTACAGCATTAGATTATTCTGAATTTGACTGTATACTTACTTTCACCAGTTGCGTTTTATGCTTTCATATGTTTTCATGTTACTAATTAGTGTCCTCTCATTTCAACTTAAAGAACTCCCTTCACCATTTCTTGTAAGGCAGGTCTAGTGGTGATAAACTCCCACAACTTCTTTTTTTAATTAAAAAAATCTAAGGGCCGGCCGAGTGGCTAGTTGGTTAAGAGCTCGCTCAAGAGTGCGAGCTCTGAGCAACAGCGGTTCGAGTCCCAATCTGAGTTGAGCTGCTGCTGAGCTGCCAACAAGTGGCAGGATGGCTCAGCTAAAAAAAAAAAATCTAAAGTAAATATTACAAAATATTAAGTCAATCCTATTAAATTAAGCAGGCATGTGTGTTTTCAGGCATTTGTCATATTATTCTTTCTATGTTTTAATACATGTGAAATATTTTCTTTGATACAGTATGAGTCAGGCAACATTTGAGGACACCTCATGCCCCAAGTAGTAACGTTTATGGAGTGGGAAGGCATGATAAATAATTGTATGTGATTAGGATTTGTGTAGTAAGATAGCATATCATGGTTAAATGGCTATTTATGTACAAGAAGAACACCGATTTGTCATAACAGACCACTTTGGTTTGTGATTAGGACACTCACTGCCTAAAATCGTGTATGCTATGACCTTGGGCAAGCCATCTAACCTCTGCATCTCTCACTATTCTCCATGAAGAAGTCATAAAATGGAGATAACAATCATGTCTTTCACACTGTGGTGAGAGGATTAAATGGCATAATCCATGTAGAGTGGTGGTTCTGCCCTGCCCCCAGGGGATACTTGGCAATGTCTGGAGATACTTTTGGTTGACACAAATTCGGGAGTGGGGTAAAACGCTCATCTAGTGAGTGAGACCAAGGATGCTGCTGAACATCTTAATGATGCACAGGACAGCCTCCCAGATGAAAAATGATCCAGTCCCAAATGTCAATAGTGCCGAGGTGGAGAAACCCTAACATAGAACACATAGAAACTCTGGTGCATGGACTGAGCTCTATGTTGCTAGCTGCCATATTGTCATCGTCATTACTGTTATAATGTAACACCAGAAAAGACTGGAACACATTGGTAACTGGATGTTTCTTCTTTTGTGTAAATTGATTAATAGATGTTTACATTGGCCCGACACGGTCTGTACTGCAGTGGGATGACTAGCTTTGCCAGGCGTGCCTTTAGACTGTAAGAGATGTCATCTTTTCTCCTTTGCTTACAGCTCCGAGCTACTCTTCCATTCCTCTCTGCTGTCATTTCTCATTTCCTCTTTGTAGCTGCGTTAATTAACCCTGGAAAGGGCTTTGGATGCCCATTGATAGAAAGGACACTTTCTTTCAAAGATAAAGCTGTTATTATCAAGCCTCCACCACACAGCATGGGAAAACAGCCTTCAGAAAGAGCCACTCTGGGCAAACGGTAGCAAATAAATTATCCTTTGTTAACCTTGGGCTGCCTTTAAAAAGAAAATATTTTAAAAGGAAAGAAAGGCAAAGACAAAATAAACAAATAAGTTTTGTACTCACAAGCATGATCCAACTTTTAAGCTGCTGAGCTAGTAGATAGTAAATCACTCAACTACCACATTGAAATGGTGCATGAGTATGGGTACCTAATCGATTTGCCCCATTTTCTGTAAAGAGGTACCCTTCTCTATAAAACAAATGCAAATCTCACAAGCAAAGTTGCCACCTCCTCAAAAAAGAGCATTTGGACAATAAATAAAAATAAAGACCAAAATTTCTATCTCTTGTTATCTACCTTCTTTTCTCAGAAACCAAAAACAAAGAGCAGCCTGCAGGGCTTGTACCTATGAATTTTGATTGGATAATTTTCCCATAAGATATAGAGGAGTAGTAACATATCCTAGGCTTTAAAGACAAGCCATGAGATCACCCAAGTGCCCACAACATTTTTAATTCTCTAACAAATGGCTTCCCTACACTGAGCAATCCACATCTTTCTTCCTTTTTTGTTTCTAGAGCTGGATGTCAGCAGAGTGTCCCTAGAAAGAGGCCAACTCCACCCCTAATCACTAGGAGAAAAGAACTTCCTGAAAGTATTTATATTTTTTCCCCAGGAGAGAGGTCTGACATACCTAGAAAGAGGAGCTCAGAAATTCATCTCCTGAATGGTAAAATGTGAAAAGGGGATAGAGGAAGTATCTGAATGAAAGTGAGGCCAATCCCAAGGTGGGGAATTTATCTCTTTAATTGCAAGGTCTACATGTGTGCTTTCCCATCAGAGTTGAAGAAAACCTGGTGACCACAGGGTATTCCCTTGGGATTTATAGTCATGATGGTCACCAAACAGAGGGAGTAAACAGATGTGGGGTTCTCTGTGTTTCTGGAACAAGAACAGAATGAACTTCACTCCACACAGAGACTAGAATGATCATTTCGTACTTTAGTCCCTCCCTTTCTCCCATAAAGATTCTCAGACCTTCTCTCTTCTGTCCCAATCTGATCCCTCCTTCCTGGCCTCTGTAACCACCTTGGCTAGGAAAATTGAGCTCTGCCTCTCCCCAACCTCCAGAACATTATTCTAATTGATTGTATTGGAATTTAATTATATTTGACTTTGCAGCTGCTTCTATAATGACCACTATTTTTCTCTGATTATTTCTTGTCAATAAAACTTGTCTTCCCACACATTTTCAGGTCAAGAACTAACTCTAAACTATTTTCTTTGTATTCTCTAGAGTACAGTTGCTAGCTGAAACACTTAATAAACGTTGGATAAATTGGATTGAATTAAATAAGTCAAGGGTCACATGGCCTGGATTTGTCCCTTATCTTTCACTTATACTTGGCATATATGTGGGCATGAGTGTGCATAGATGAGTTTTGGAGGGACAAAGAAAGACATACAGAAAATTTTCCAAATGGTGCCAGAAACCCAGAAACTGAGATTTCAATACCAGAATCCTTGCCAGTAGGCCCCCTCTTCTGAAAATGAGGAAATAATGACTGGTTATCAAAAGGAGTTCATAGCACATGGAATCAACCTAAGTGTCCACCGACAGATGAATGGATAAAGAAAATATGGTACATATACACAATGGAATACTACTCAGCCATTAAAAAAAGATGAAATATTACCATTTGCAACAATATGGATGAATCTTGAGAGTATTATGCTAAGTTAAAGAAATCAAATGGAAAAGAACAAAAACCTGTATGATTTTACTCATACATGGGATAGGGAAGCAAAAAGAAACACACAAACTGACAAAACAGACTCATTGATACAGACAACAAAATGGTGATTACCAGAGGGACAGCAAGGAGGTTAAATACAGGTAACAGACGGAAACTAGACTTCAAGTGGTGCGCACGCAATGGAGTATATAGAGTATACAGATGTCAAATTATAATGTTGCACACCTGAAATTTATATAATGTTATTAACCAATGTTACCCCAATAAATTTAATTTTAAAAATAGGGAGGAGTCAAAGGAGAGCAGTGAGACTCAGGAGAGGGGAGGAGGGAATTAAATAGGTTGCCTCCCCTTCTTCACTTCTTTCTTCAGCCCCAACCTGCTGGGCATTTTTACTGTAATAAACACAACAATGGCCCCAAAAGACACCCAAATCCTAACGCTTACAATCTACAAATGTGTTATGTTACATAGTAAAAGGAAATTAAAATTTCAGATGGAATAAAGGTTGCTTTTCAGCTGACTTTAAATAAGATTATCCTGGATTATCTGAGTGGACCCAACATAATCACAGGATCCTTTAAAGTGGACAAGGCTGGCAGAAGAGGGGTCAGAATGAAAACTTTGAAGATGTTTCACTGTTGGCTTTGAAGATAGAGGAAGGGGCACAAGCCACGGAACAGGGTTGGCCTTTAGAATCTGGAAAAGGTAAGGAAACATGTCATCCTCTAGAGACTTCAAGACGAACATAGCCCTGCCTACACCTTGATTTTAGCTTAGACACATTTTGGACTTCTGACCTCCAGAACTGTAAGATGACAACTTTGTGTTGTTTTAAGCCACTAACTTGGTAGTAATTTATCACAGCAGCAGTAGGAATGGAATACATTTCCTGACCCATCAAACTCGCCATATCCCCATCTGAACTCAAGAGGGAGGCTGGGCATATGCAAGGCTCCAAAACCAGGGCCAACTGGCCATCTGCATCGAGATTACTGGGGGCACCTGACTATAAAGCATGGTCCTGGGCTCACTCCAGACCCACTTCATCGGAATCTCTGGAGGCAGGACCCCTAATGAGTCTTATGCACACTGAAGGTCCAAAACACTGGCAGGGAGAACAGTGCCTGGAAGACAGGAGGCCTCCCCTAGCTAGCCATGAGTCCATAGGCAAGTCCCTTCACCTCTCAAGGTCCCAGTCCTTCTTCACAACTCAAGCATTCGAATCCACACTGTCTTTCCTGTCTCATCTTAATACTCTTGGGTAATGTTGCTGTTGAAACCTCAGTTCGGTATGAAGGTATTCTGGTATTTCTATGTTTAAGTGGCCTCTTCCTGGCTACAGTGTAAACTGTAAATCCAAACCTAGCAAAATGTTGACCACAAGACACATGAAAATATGCTCAACATCACTAGTCATAAGGGAAATGCAAATCAAAACCACAATGAGATACTGCCCCACACCTATTAGGATGGCAGGAAGGAAGAGAGGGAGGCAGAGAGGGAGGGAGGAAAGAAAAAAGAAGGAAGAAGGAAGGAAGGAAGATAACAAGTGTTAGGATGTGGAGAAATTGGAACCCCTGTGCATTGTTGATGGGAATGTAAAATGCTGCAGCCATTGAGAAAACAGTAAGGCAGTTCCTCAAAAAATTAAAAATAGAATTACCATATGATCCAGCAATTCCTCTTCAGGTTATATACCCAAAAGAATTTAAAGCAGGGATTCAAAGACATATTTGTACACCCATATTTATAGCAGCATTATTTACAATAGCCAAAAGGTGAATGCAACCAAAATATCCATTAAGAGATGAATATGGTAAAACAAAATGTAGTATACACATACAGTGGAATATTGTTCAGCCTTAAAAGGAAATTCTGACACATGCTACAACATGGATGAACCTTGAGAACACTTGTACTGAGTGAAATAAGCCACACATAAAAAGACAAGCACTGTATGATGCCACTCATATGAAGTACCTAGAGTAGTTAAATTCATAGAGACAGAAAGTAGAATGATGGTTGTCAGGGACTGGGAAGAAGAGGAAATAAGAAGTTATTGTTAAATGGGTACAGAGATTCAGTTTTACAAGATGAAAGAGTTTTGTGGATGGATGGTGGTGATAATAGCACAACAATGTAAACATACTTAATGCTATTGAATTGTACATTAAAAACAGTTAATATACTAAATTTTCTGTTTGTGTATTTCACCACAATTAAAAAAAAATTCTTTTGGGGGGTGGAGGGCAGCCGAGTGGCTCAGTTGGTTAAGAGCTTGCTCAAGAGTGCGAGCTCTGAGCAACAGAGTCGCCAATATGATTCCCACATGGGCCAGTGAGCTGCGCCCAAGCTGAGCTGCTGCTGAGCTGCCAACAGGTGGCAGGATGGCTCAGGTGGTGAGAGCATGTGCTCTTAATAAGACCGCCTGTTTGAGATGGTGGGCTACACTCACCTGCAACTAAAGACTGAACTCAGCACCTTGAGCTGAGCTGCCGCCCAGGTGGCTCAGGGGTTAAATCACGCACTCTTAACAACAAGGCTGCCAATTCAACTCCCGCATGGGATGGTGGCTATGTCCACCTGCAACTAATTGAACACAGCACCTTGAGCTGAGCGGTGCAACTGGACTTGGAGCTGAGCTTGCTGCACCCTCCACAATTAAGACTGAAGGACAACTTGGCTGTTCCCCTTCCCCAAATCCCCAACACGGTTCCCCTCTCCCAATTCCCCAGTTAAAAAAAAAAATCTTTAAAGAAATAAAAAAATTAAAATGTTTTTAATGTAGACCACAAGAAAGGGCTAAATAGAGAGATTCAAGATGGCAGAGTGGATAAACACTGTGCCTGCTTCCTTCTGTGAGCACATTAAAATTACCACTAAATTACAGAACAATCAACCTGGAGAACCATCTGCAGTCTCCCAAACAGAATTCTTATAACTAAAAATATAAAGAAGAAGCCATGTAGAGACAGGTAGGAGGAGTGGAGATGCAAAAATGAGTCCCAAACTTTCCTGTCATGGTTGAGAATCAGGAGGGATATCTCAGCCACAGAGGTTCCCTGCCCCCAATGAGTGAGGAACTCCAGCCCCCATCAGGTTCTCTAGCCCAGGGTACTGGTGCCAGGAAGAGGAGTCCCACAACATCTAGCTGTGAGAAATCGTGGGAATTATGACCGTTCGGGTGGGACAGAGGCTGCAGAAAACCAGACATCCTCTTAAACAACCTGCGCACAGAATCACTTGCTCACAGGCACTTACCTTGGGCTCCAGCAGAGAGATGGTGACTCAGGGGAACCTCAGAGACATACAGGGATCAGACTAAAGTGTGTAGCTTCAAGAGGAAGGCTGGAGAACACTCAGCATTTTCCTAGTAAGGGGTCCCCTTCCAGTGCAGCCAGCAAGCTGGCGATATCTTTCCTATGTTGAGCCCACTCCCACAGGCCAAATCTCATTCTGATTGGCCTAGTGAGCTCTGCTGCTCCTCCCTGCTAACTCAGCTGGGTCCTCGCCTCACCCAATCGCACACAGCCAGGGGCACTTTCTCCACAAACAGCCAGCTCCTCCCGCATTGCACTCGTTCTTGGAAAAGTATGAGAGTCCATGGGCCCCAGGCAGGCAATGACGGGCTTCAGTTTGCTCTGAGACTTTTGTTGAGTCACTCCAGCCTCAGCATCGGCACAAAATCAGAGTCTACATTAACCTGGTAACCACAACTCTTCCCACCCTAGTGACTCCTACATTCTGCCTCACCAAACTTGTGTACCACATGAGGCTTTAGCAGTGACTGAAACTTAAGGGACCTGGCAGAAGGCAGCAGGCCTTGGAATATCTTGGCTGTTTGCAAAGCTACCCCAAGCCCGGTAGAAGTGGTAGCCATTCTCGGTTCGCAAAGTGGTCTCTCCCACACGCCTCCAGGTTTAGCACAGTCAGCGAACAATTGTGGATCACTTTGGAGCTCCTACCAGGTGGCCCCTGGCTAGTCACAGGAAGTGGCTGACTTGGGCTTGTACTGGAGCCCCTCCCAAGAAGCCCCAGAACAAACATACTTGAGGATTGGCTTCAGACCATAGCATAGCACCATCCAATTAACTCCACATGCTGCAC
>NW_017732086.1:179484-181478 GCF_001890085.2 Hipposideros armiger
TGAATCGCTATAGACAGTTAAGCCCACAGGAGAAGAGAAAAGATCTACAAGTCTATAATGACCGATCCTGAATGAGGTCAGTTAGCAAAGGAGGGAGAGGATTTGACTAACTTAGGCAATAGATTAATGAAGGTCATTTGACCTGATGTTGACCATCTGAATCGTTTCAAGACTTAACTGGGCTTTATGAACATTTGCTCCATGGCTCTGTTTGTTGGCCTTGGAAGTCCATGCCATGCTGAGTTATTTCCACATGGTTTCTAAGCACTGGAGATAATGTATCAGGGCCTTCTTATCAGTCTCCCACAGCTGGAAGGAGAAAGTGAGGCCTGAAGGCAGTGAACAACTAGCCAAAAGCCAGATGTGCTCAGTGACAAGGCTGGGGCCACAGTTCAGGCCCCAACCTTCAGCCCAAAGCTCTTTCTACTCCCCTACCCCACCTCTGTACCCACACATCCCACACTTCACTGGCATGTTTTAATTGGCAGCCAGTGTCATACACTGCTGCACAAATCGGTTAGGAACAAATATTTGATACAGTCATTCATCACCCATCATCCATGGGCTCACTCACATCCCTCGGTGCAGCTGCATGATCCTGCAAGTGCTCCCAGGCCACCTCTGCAGTGAGGCAGACACAGCTCTTTGGTTCCAAAGGCTCCTTAGGAGCCAGACCTCGCAGATACAAGACCTTTCTTCTAAGGAAACAGAGACGACAAGGATTTATGTTCCCACTTGGATCAGGGGAAAGAAGGTTGCATTAATATGATGCCTTGCTTGGTGGCTACATACTAACCTGAGAGGCAGAGAGCCCCCCAGAACCCTCACACCCCATCATTGCAGAGCTGAAGAAATGGGACAGGAGCCACGCGCTTCCCCAGGACTCAAGAGGCATCTCTGTGGGCAGCAGGGCAGGTGACTGACGGAGAGCCAGGGATGTCACATGAACATGTCCCCACACTCCACCCATCAACAAAGTAATTGCTTTTCTAGCCTTCATTTCAAAAGAGTAGATTTCTCAAGATAGTAAAGAGTTTGAGAAATCTACTATCCCAGGAATAGAAAAGAGAAGTGTGTGAGTGTGTGTGTGTGTGTGTGTGTGTGTGTGTGTGTGAGAGAGAGAGAGAGAGAGAGAGAGAGAGAGAGAGAGGGACAGAGTGAGGGATCATGGTGGCAGTTAAGATTCTAAAACGCACACAGAGCTAATGCACTGGCTTGAACCCAATACTGGTCATCAAAGGGAATGTCATTAATGAATGCTAAGCTCACAGTTAATCAAAAATGTAGAATTTAAAGTCTACAATAACCTTCACTCACTACACATTTTATGCTGCATTTTCAATTACCCCTTATGCAATTAACGAGGCAGCTTAAATGAAATGTGTGGAATTCAGGACAGATTAATCCTAATACAGTCTGCTAGCAAAGCATCAGCATTCAGAAGTTTAATGAGGTGATAATGGGGAAGAAATTGCCTCAATCCTTACTAAACCAGCTGCACCAAGTCTGCCATGCATTGTCAAAAGCATATAGCAGTCCCAGAGTGGGCAGGTAGAGTAGATGTTTTCAGGAAGCCTGGGGCCTTCGTCCTCCCACCTCCAGCTTTCCCAGTTCCTTCAGGACTGACAGGAAAATGTAACTTTTCACAAAGCTTAATATTTGGTTTTCTGGTTGGTTTGGGTTGAGCTACTAACAAGATTGCTTTTTCCTCTCCCAAATCATGCAACTTTTTTCTTACTCATTTTTTTTTCTAAATTAGCAAGCAGGTGTTCTTGATGAGACAATTTTTTTTTTAATTTTTAAAAACATTTTCAAAGTGATTTATATTTTAAGCTAAATGGGCTTTTTGACATGGTATAGAGTGCACATGTCAGACACATGGATTCTCTTCCAACTCGGCCCCTCAAACTAGCTGGATGCTCTTGCCAAAGTCATGAACTGTATTTCAATCCTGCATTCATTCATGTAAGAAATATTTGCTGCACACCTGCCAT
>NW_017732086.1:183848-185612 GCF_001890085.2 Hipposideros armiger
AGAGAGAACCTTGGAATGCAACTGTAGCTTATTAATTTTTCAAAAATTCAAATGGGGAAAATGAGTCTGATTTAGGATTCAGATACAACCTCAGGATGTGGATGAAATGGAATCTTGTTTCCTGGGCTCAGGATGTGTCAGTAGGTGGCCTCAAGGCAGCCCAAGCCCACAGGTGGAGAAGCGCTAACCTGCAGTGCTCAAGAGGGTGGTCTTGTCATCAGAGGGTCTGGGTTCGGGTGCTTAACACATTGGCTTTATGGGGAGGCTTTAATGAACTAATCACTGCAAAAGCATTTAGCAGAGCGCCTGGCTCAGAGAAAGCGCTCAGTACACATTAGCCACTGATACTGGTTTGATTCAATAAGCATACTGAGTACCGTGCCAGGAGCTGGATATAAAGATGAATGAATCTAGTCGTGGCCCTTGAGAAAACATGCACACAAAGTATTGAGGAATATTCGTGTGCACAAACCTACTCATCACCTTCTTGCATTTTGGCCAACAGTCATAAAGAATGTTGTCAAGCCATCATAAGTGGAATGCTTACATCCTACAGATATAGTTGTATGAGCGTAGGTTTCCTACCTGGAAAGCCCTTTAGACCATAGAAATAGTATCACATATATCTTATGCGACTACTGACATATGCTTTTTTAGATATCTACTAAGTGTTAAATCCAGCTACTTAATATTAAAGTAATCTTTAAAATATTCTTTTGGGGGCTGGCTGAGTGGCCTAGTTGGTTAAGAGTTGGCTTGGGAGCGCGAGCTCTGAGCACTAGGGCTGCCAGTTCGGTTCCCACATGGGCCAGTGATGCTGTGCCCTCTACGGCTAAGATGGTGAACAACAGCTCAANTCCAGCCTTTCGATGAGTCTGCTTTTTCACCTTTTTCTGAACAAGACTGTTGGGAGAAGGAAGCTCAATGACTTTCATTCAAATTGACAGAGTCACCACAAGCATCCTCAACAGAGAGAAACAATTTACTAAGTATTCCCAAGTGAGGGCTGGTTTCTATGTTCTGTAGTCCCTGCTGACAGCATTTTTGTCCATCTGAAAGGAAACTGCAGAAGAAAAAGAGTTAAGAGAGAAAGAAACCTGAGGAAGTCAGAGGGCTGGGCAGATTGTGGGGGAGGAGGGGAGAGGGTTGACCAGATGTTTGGATTCTTGGAGTTGCCACAAGTCAGGGCTGGTTAGGATTTGTGCTGCCCAGATATAGTAATTTCTCCACTATGGCATTGCTAATGATCCCACACACATTCTTTATTCCTTATAGCTTGGAAATCTCTTTCCATCAGGCTTCTCATCTGATCCTAGAACCACCCTGTGAGCTAGTCAGAACTGGCATTACTGACACTCTTTTTACAGATGGGGCAAACAGAGGCCTAGAGACAGGAAGTGATCCTCGCCCAAGTGCTCCGCTGGCAAAGCCAGGACTGGAAAGGACATAGGCCTCAGGCCAGGATGCTTCCCACCACATTCTGCTGCCTCCAAGGAACGAGGAACCTGGGGAATCTAATGGGGATGTGGTTGAGGCTTCACAGTCAAGGGCTTCTAATTAAACATCCTATTGGCCTGTCTACAAACCTTGTCCTCCACCAAACTGAAAACTAGAACTGAAAATAGGGAGCAAGTCTGGCTCGTTTAATTTTTTCCCTGCTTCTCTTCTGTCTTTTCCTCTATCCAATGACAGAAATGCCTAGGAGCAGTGAACTTGAAAAGTGCAGTCAGAGCAGAAAGACAGAGAAGCAAGCAATATGTATCA
>NW_017732086.1:188447-189699 GCF_001890085.2 Hipposideros armiger
TCAGGCTAATGGTACTGAAGTTAGAGAAAAGGGACAGGTTCCTGAATTCGCAGAGGCAAAATGTGCAGGACTTGATGTGAGAAGGAAGGAACTTGACTAACAGGAGGAACAGGGATAATCAGAGAGAGAGAGAGAGTCTAGCATCTCAGGAGGTAGCCAGGCAGACATGGAAGAGGGGAAGAAGGGTTTTCAGAGTCAGTATAGCATGACCTGAAGCTTGCCAGGGAATTTGGGAGGACAGGGAGCTGCTGGGAAAGTACTTGACTCACCCAAAGGGCCATAGAGATCTCCCTGTGTTCTCCTTTGGCACGTGTATGCTTTCTTCCCAGGGCATCATCAGCTGCCAAAGGCCAGGGCTGGTCCTTTCATGTTTGTATGGAAGCCTAGCCTGGTATCATGCGCTCAGCAAGCACTCAACTACTGTCTGCAGACTGAAGAGAGGAAAGAGAGGGACACCCCAGAAAGAAGTCTAGGGAGCCAGGCTCTCCAAACCAAACAGCAGTGCCAACCCATCTACTTCAGAAACTGCAGTCTGAGAAGGCGCTTCCTGAAGCACTGATTCCCAGAGAGAACTAGGCCTGCGCTTCTCAAACTTCTACGCACGCCTGAGTCATCTGCCAGGGAATCTCAGTAAAATGAGGCTTCTGACTCAGTAGGACTGGGATGGGGCTCAGGTGATGCATTTCTGCTAATGATGCTTTGGACATACTTTATGTCTCCAAGAACTGCTTAAGAAGCAGAACTGGGTCCCGTGAAGCAGGCCATAGGAGCTGGCATAACCTTGACACTTCGCCCACAGTGGTTATCTCTGTCCTTCCGGCTCATTGTCCTTAAGAGATTGAAGATCAGACCTATGAGCAGATGACAAGCTGAAGAGATGTCCCACCTCTGGGCTGTGAAAGACTTGGACGTGGAAAATCAGACCCCTGTGTCTAGGGGGGGAAACTTAAGAGATTTACTGGGCTGCAGGGGCTGCAGAAGGAATTAGTCTGAAGAAGACAATGAGTCTGAGGTTTCTGCCTGAGGCAAGACTCTGGGTTCAGGAGGGTGTGGGGCAGGCCTATTTCTACCCCTCACTCCCTGCCTTCACCCACAGATTTTCTTCTCTTTCTGCTCGCTGAATTCCTCTCCATCTGCTGAAAATGGGACAAGCACAGCCTTTATCTCTGCCATTCTGGAATCTCTAATCTTGTAAGTTGTGTAAAATGCATTCATGTAACTGGCTTCAGTCAGCCTGACTTGTTGCAACTAG
>NW_017732086.1:190069-193706 GCF_001890085.2 Hipposideros armiger
ACAGAATTTCATAATGCGCTGTACTCAGAGAGTTTCCTATCTGTCGTAAGGTTGTTCTTTTTTTTTTACTCCAATGAGACTATGGATTCCCTGAAGTCAGGGACCCAGTCTCGTTTCATTTGTATTCTGTACAGAGCCTAGTGGAGTGAACGGACATTAAGAGGCCAGTAAGTTTTCTCACGTTTATTCAATTATTCCTCATTGGAATGTTTTTAGGTGGTGCATTTGGTGCAGTGAATTTTTAAGTGGCATGCAGGTTTGGTGGTTTGCAAGGATTGAGAGACCCATAAGCAAATATTGAAGAACTAGGCTCTACACGCAAACTGATTTGTGAATTCTATGTCTCCTTACCATGTCTCTCTCCTTTTTCCTTGTACCCTAAAATAACAGGATTAGTAGCAGCAGCAATAGTCATAGCAGTAGTAGTAGCAGCAGGTCCTACCTGTTTGGTCTCCTGTCATTCATTGCCTTTCTGACCGCCGTCATCTACCATTGTCCCTCTCGTTCTCTGCACTCCAAACAACTGACCTCCCTGTTGTTCCTTGAACATGCCAGGTATATTCCCACTTTAGGGTCTTTGAACTTGCTCATCCATCAGCCTGGAAGTCTCTTCCCCAAATAGGTACATGGCTCACTCACTTGCCTCCTTCAGGGCATTTCTCAAAGGGAATTTTCTTAACCACCCTATTTAAAATTGTAATCCACCTATTATCCCTCCTCCAATACTATCTATCTCTTTTTCTGGCTTGATTTTTCCCCAAAATGCATATCACCATCTCATGTACTATAAATTGTATTTTTTATTTTGTTTGTTTTCTGTCCCCCCTGATAGAATGTGAGCTCTAAGAGAACAGGAATTTTTGTAGGTTGAATGTGCTGCTGTACCTTCATTGCTTAGAACAGTGCCTATTATGTAGTAGGTGCTCAAAAGTATCTATTCAATGAATAAAAAACAGAACTTCCCAAAGTGTCTCATGTGAACCATTGGGTGGTGCTTGAGATGACATTAGGAGGAATATGGACCAACTTTTTTTTTTTTTATTGTTAGATTCAGGTGTACAGAACAATGCAATAGTTATCTTTTTCACCCTCATGGACCAACTTTTTACAGTCGTATATTTAATAATATGTATTTAAAAATTGAACTAGAACATCATAAACAATTCCATAGACATAATTGCTTAGTATGAGATTAAGTTTTTGAAAAGTGAATGGATTTTAAATAGTAATTGTAAATTATTATTTAAATAATTAAAATATGAGGTAAATAGTAAGGAAAATATCAGGTAAATGAAATATAAGCTCCACCCAAATGTTACAAAATCATGACAGCGGTCTGTAAAAGACTGGTTTGACTCTGACTAGATTAATGATAGGTCATCTGATTGTGTTGATATTGTGAATTTTTCAAAAATTCTAATCTCTATGTTAACAGTAATGCTATTTTGTTCTCAGTATGTCTGAGACATTCTAATGTGGCATTTCTATCTATTGAATATACTCTGGGATCCCAGTAGCTCAGAATTTATTTCAATTTGATGTTCTGTACAAACCTAATATATGGTTAGTGATGAAAATAACAAATGACAATAATAATAGCTAACATTTATTGAGCATTTACTGCTAAGCACTTAAGATTCGTTATTGTATTTACTCCACACGATCTTATGAAATAGGTACTATTATAATCTCACTTTACAAGTGAGAAAACTAAAGATTAGAAAATTTCATGAATTTGCTCAAGATATCACAGCTAGCAAGTGACCTGGAATTCAAAGCTAGGCAGTTTGACTTCAAAACTTAGTCTTTTAACCATGAGGTTTTTGGTTGTTAGACTGTGATAGTTATCATTTTTATTTATGAATTTTTTAACTATATAGTGAAAAACATCAAACTTTAATTCTCTACTTTTTAAGGAAAACTATTTTCTCCACATTATGAATGAATACGAAATTAATATACCTCCTCCTACCACATTTCTCTCCTCTCTATTTTCCAGTTTGGGTTGTTATATTACCTTCTTCTATTTTTGTATTTTATATCTGTAAATGTATTTATATCCTGTTGCTTGAGCAGATTTAAACAATGTATTTGGATCACCCGCTATAAAAAATAAGAAAATACTCACATACTTACACTTTTGCCCACTTTCTCACCCTCTCTACCATCTGATGTTGTTCATCATCTGTGTGTATTGCCTTCCTGTATAACATTTCCTTTGTGTTCTATAACCATAATTGCCACTGCTGTTAGTTTTATTGCTGCATGAAGATTTAATCTCCACTGCCAGTTCTTTTTGCTGCAGCTTCTCCATTCACCTTTTAGACAATTTTATCCTTCAGTGTTTTTCAAGGTCTTATGGGAACTCTATTCAGGACGGCTACGTACCTCTGTGCAGGCTGTGCACTGAACATTTCCAGGGAGCACCATTCATATTATGCTGTTTGTAATGAGTGGAGCCACAAGTGGCAGCCATGACTACATTCTTTAAGTTCTGTCATATTTGTAAATATTTCTCCCTTACTTATCTACTGTCACACAGTTTTAACTGGGTATAAAATTATTCTTTTCTTTCCCTGAGGATTTTAATATTATTGCTCTAATCATTGCTCTAGTAATTTCTAACATTGACTAATACCATGGAGAAGTGCAGCACATGAAGCTGGGTTGGAGTCTTCAATTAGAGGATTAGGGTTTTGCTAGTCCACTAAGTAAGAAGTAATATTTTAATGTAGTGTTGATGGACATTTTCCTTATTATTCCTTTTATATGTGTATATGTTAATAATTATACATTATATGTAAATTACATATTTGTTTATATATATTTTATATATTTGCTTACTGGTAAAAGCAAAGTTGACCATCTTTTTATATGTTAAGACCCTTTTATTTTTCTGTGAGCTAGCTATTTACATCCTTTGTCCATTTATCTATTGGTTTTCAGATCTTTCTCTTAATCATTTCTAGAATGTTTTATATATTTGAGTGAGTAGCCCCTTGCAGCTTAAGGCCTGCCTCCTCCAGGAAACTTCACTTGAGAAATGTACTAAGATGGAGCAACCGTTCCAGCAAAGTAGCAGATACAAAAGGAGTTTGACTTGGGGAACATCAAATGAGATTAACCATAGCAAAGGAAGGAAAGGATTATCCAGAAGACTGGTAATTTTTATTGAAGTCTTTAGCTTGTAAGAGCAGAAATTAACTTTACTGTGTGTCCTGGATGCTCTGAGCTGCCAGCTCCATAGCTCCCTTAAGTGGGGAAAAAAAAAAAGAGGAAGCAGCTAAAGCAACCATTTGCCTATGGCGTCAAGTAAAACAGCCCTCTGAAATCTAGCAGACTTTACCCAACAGTGACGGCTTCTACTGGCTGGTGGTTAGCTGAACCAATTAGATTCTTCTTCATAGTAAGTCTGATCATGACATACACAAAGAGGAAGGCAGACATAGAGCAGAAGTAGAGAAGCATACAGAGAGAGGGACAGCAAGCAAAGAGAAGCATAGAGAGAGAAAGTAGCTGAGGTGTGAATGTGGTGTTGATGTTAGAGGAGGGAAGAGCCAAACGAACACCCACATGAGCAGCCATTGAGTCCCGTGGTCGGGAGAGCCACTGTGTACCCTGAACTGCGTTCCCAGTC
>NW_017732086.1:195516-198760 GCF_001890085.2 Hipposideros armiger
AGTAAATATTCCTGCTCTAATTTCCTGGATAACTTTTAATTCATGAACTGACCCATGAATTCATTCAGATTTCTGGGGGTGGGGCCCAAGCATCAGGAGTTAAATCTCCCCAGGTGATTCCAATGTGAAGCCAAGGTGAGGAACCAGGGTTTTACAGCTGTGGTTCTCCAAAGGTGAGCCTTAAATCAGCAGCATTAGCAACACCCAGAGACATGTTGGAAATTCACACTTGACCAATTTCCAATGAGTGTGTGCTGGGGGTGGGGTGGCAGGGAGGGGTTCCACACAACAACAAGGAGCAATTCTCCAGACACCAGCTGAGCGACCCACCATTCAACTCAATTCTGACACTATCTACCCTGAGATAGCATCACATTCCACAGGTTATGGGCTCAATCCCACAAGACTAGCCCTCTACCCCCCACTTCAGCTGCCATCACAAGCCCCAGTTATTACCTGTGCTTCTGATTGACCATAAATGAGAAGTTCCCATGACTCTCTCCTTGCATTTGACTAATTTACTAGAGTGGCTCACAGAACACAGAAAAACATTTTATTTACTATTGGGTTGTCAGAAAAGTCATGACGTATTTTGTCTCTGTTTTTCAAAAGTCATTTATTTATATAAATAACAAAGATCAATCAATGATATATTGCCCATTATGTGTAATAACCTTTTGCCATCTTTCAGTGAGCTTCATAATTCCTCGTTCGTAGAAGGACCTGTCTTTATTTGCGAAAAAACTGAATAAGGTGCTGATTCACAGCCTCACATCTGAATTGAACATTATACCACACAAAGAGATTTGAAGAAAGTGAAACAAGTGGAAGTCTGACGGCGCAAGGTTAGGCGAGTATGGTGGGTATGGCAACACATCCCATCCAAGCTCCAATAATTTTTGATGGGTGATCAAACTTGTGTGTGGTCTCACGTTGTCGTGATGGAACACAACTCCTTTACAATTAACAAGCTCTGGATGTTTCTGGATGATGGATTCGTTCAAACTGTCCAATTGCTGACAGTACACATTCAAATTGATTGTTTGGTTCCTTGGTAGGAGCTTGAAAAACACGACACCTTTAAAAATCCCACCACACTGAGAGCATAACCTTCCTCTGATGAATATTTGCTTTCAATGTCATTTGAAGCAAATCATCACATTGGGACCAAGACCATTTGTGCACCACATTGTTGTGAACAATCCACTTCCCATCACCAGTTATCAGTTGCTACAAAAAAGGATCATTTTCCTCACGTTTAATGAGCACATTGCAGAAATTTATATGCGCCATCAAATGAACTTCTTTGAGTTCATGCGGAACCCAAATATCGGGTTTGCTTACGTATCCCAGCTTCTTCAGGTGGTCATGAACGCTTGAATGATGGATGTTCAATGTTTCTGCAATCTCTTGTATCATGTAACATGGGTTTGACTAGGTCAATGCCTTTATTTTGTCATCATCAGCCTCGGTGGGCCTCCCTGACCGAGGAATGTCATTGAGATCAAAATCACCAGCACAGAATTTCCTGAACCATCATTGGCACTGACGTTCTTGTAGAGCATTGTCACCGTAAACTTTATGCAACTTTTCACAAGCTTGACACGCATTCCTCCCTTTATGGAAGTAAAACAGTAAAATAGGGCAAAAATGCACAGTTTGGTTTTCTATCTTCAACTTGTTGTAAAATCTCCAAAACTCCACCAAATCGCTTAATTTTTTTAGAATGAAGCTAGAACTGTCAGCTGTCAAATGACATAGCAATAACATAGATACGAATGACTCGAGTACTTCCAACAATGAACTAGTGCCATCTGTTGCAAACATGCATCATGACTTTTCCAACAACCGAATAGATCACCAGCTTATTATAAAAGGCTATAACTCAGGAAGAGCCAGATGGAGGAGATGCAAGGTTAAGGCAAGGGAAAAGGGCATAGAGCTTCCATGCCCTCTCCATACACACCAGTCTCCTCCAAATCTCCACCTTTTACCAACCCAGTAATTCTCTGTCCATTTGGGTTGTTATGGAGGCTTCATTAGGTACTTATGATTAACTAAATCATTGGCAATTGGCAATTGAGTCAACCTCCAGCCCCTCCCCCTCTGGGCTGAAAGTTCCAACCCTCCAATTACATGGTGGCCTAAGGGCATTCCAAAAGTCTGGACTAGTAATGGCTGAACTAGTAATAAAATAATAAAATTGACACAAGACTAGATTAACAGTAGAAAAACCATCATCCTTAGTGAACTACAGGCATTCCAAGTCGCTCATTAACATAACAAAAGACACCTCTACTGCTGTCATCACTTAGAGCTTCCAAGGAGCTCTGTGCCAGGAACTGGGACAAAGACCAAATAAATATATATTTCTTATTATAAATCACAATATCACACACTAAATAAAAACTCTGGAAATGGGGCCCAGCGATTTGTGCTTTAACAAGCCCTCTAGGCAATTTGATGCAGCTCAAGGTTGAGAACCACCATCTTAGTAGGAAAGAAGAAAAGGGAAAATGGTAAAGGATGTATTGAACAGTCACTAAGATTCCTGTGATATTTTACAACTTGAGTGTAACCCGTATGATGAACAAACATAATCTGAGATATAATTAAAACACAGCTTTATCTTTCACTTTTCCTTTAAAATCATGGAATACATTTCACCTGTCCCTGGATGAAAACATGGTCAGGTCTTATGACATTTAGAGCCACCCCTTCCCCCAAAGGGGCTTTCTTAGGCTCACTGGAGGCCACTCTGCTGGACCGCTCTGGCCACCCTCCCAAAACATGGGCCCTGCCTTCTGCTTCTCAGGGGACTGCGCCCCGTCACCCATGGCCCTCTGCAGTGCACACCACACAAACTCTCCCAGGATGCCCTTTGCTCTTCCCTCACAATCTCTAGGGGCAGGGCAGGACACTAAATGGCTTCAGCCCATTTTTACCACCTACCCTGCTACCCCAGGGCTTCTGTAGCTTTCTCAGACATGAATCAGGTACCTCCATGTCAGCTTTTCACCCAGCTGCAGGAACACACATCACGTTCTCTGAATGGACCCCTTGAAGTCACCTGCCCCACTGGACTCCAGAGAGAGTAGGAATTTACATCATGCCAACAAGTCTCTCTCGAGAAAATTTTCTCCCACACTCTCTGTCTGCTCTTCAACTCTTTTTATTATCTTAAAGCAGGTGAACAGTTCAAGAGACCTTGAACCAGTTTGGGGACATTTTCTTTGTAGATTGT
>NW_017732086.1:200100-201508 GCF_001890085.2 Hipposideros armiger
CCCTGGTCTAAGGTAACAGGAATGTGAAAAGGTCAGAGGGAGAATAATAAGTACAAAGCCCATGTTATAAAGCAGGATCGTGAAGTAAAAGGAGAAAGTGAAACAGTTGGGGTTCAGTGTTCCTAAGATATTGATATTCAGCATCTGTGAAAGTTTTATTAGCTTTGTTAGGTGAGTCACGGAAGGGGAGAATTCCCCCCTTCTACCCTTTTTTAGTTTTTATGGCTGGACTAATAATAAAATAATAAAATTGACACAATACTTAGGTTAACAGGAGAAAAAGCAACAATTTAATGAGTGCACACAGGAGAATCATAATACGATGCTCAGATCATAAAATGAGGCTCAAAGAAATGATCAAATCAGGCACCTTTTTACAGTACTTTAGACAAAAAAAAACAATAAATTTGTGAGAAATTGACAGGACAAAGAAAGTTAGCACTCATTAGGAAGGAATCTAAGCAAGGCCTGGGTATTTGTTAGTGAGGAATCTAAATGAAGTTGGGGCTTGGGTAGTAAATTAATAAAGTGTTTATATCTGCTCTTTGGCTGGGGAGCTCTTAGCTCTAGTGATAAGCGTGTCTCTCTCAGCCTTCCTGGAACACAGAGGGCACCTTTCTCAGGGGAGATGTATTTTATGCGTCAAGGAGACAGGGAAGGTCAAGGTGCCCTTGTGGCACCAGCCGCTTGTCAAGCAGCCTTAATTCAAAGTAATCAATATGCCACCGGGGAGTGATCCGGGGCAGCCTGTTTTGGGCCCTGAAACGTGGTCGGAAAAAAAGTTGTAAATAGTTAAACATATAATATGAACTAGATTTTCCCCTAAAATTCGTTTAAAGGTCAAATGAGGTCAGGTATATATTTGCATGTTCAAAGGTATAACTTGCTAGACAAATGTAAGTGGTTATTAATAATATGTTAATAGCTATTCCTGGTTAATTCAGAGTTCCTGCAGCTCGTGTCTAATGGAATATGCACATATTTCTCATCTACAGGCTGAGAACTTTTCAACACAGAGTCTTCACACAGACATGGACATATGACTGTACTGCCACAAACCTCTTTAAGCCTGGCCTCCCAGCTGCCTTGCTCCCTGCATCTGTCACCAGCAATGTTCCTGACTGATGGGAGCAGGAGCAGGGGGACAGCTTGTGCCACAGCTGTGTCGAGTTGATTTAACTTGTCCAGCCATCTGTAACACAGAAAACAAGCTTCCCACACACATGTGCGAAGTCAACAGATGGAGGACCGGGGTGGCTTCAGTCCTTCAGGAAAATATAGGGCCTGTGTCTTCCTTCTTAAAGCGATCTTTCAGAAGGATTGCAGGCTGTTCAAACACGTTTTCCAGAAATTCCCTTAACTCTTCATGAGCCACAGCACACTTTCCTTGCCTGGCTATTTCCAAACG